>NC_092295.1:7405055-7522555 GCF_036320965.1 Panulirus ornatus
TTACAGGGGAATAGTGGCATCTAAAGGGAAAGACCCTAATTAAAAGTTTACTTAAAATACCCTTTGGGGGTGCCAAAGTCCAATACCTTTGCATGGTGGCATCCAAAAATAAAAAGACATTTTAAAGGTTTATTTTAAATCCCCTTTGGCGCCGCCAAAGGCAATTACAGGGGCATAGAGGCATCAAAAGTGAAAGAAACATTTCGAAAGCTTACTTTAGTACCACTTTGGTGATGCCAAAGGGCAAGAGAATTGCGGTGAGGCAATCATAAATTTAGAGAAAAATTGAAGGATTAATCTAAATCCCCTTTGGCGTCTTCAAAGGCCTTTACAGGGGAATAGTGGCATCTAAAGGGAAAGACCCTAATTAAAAGTTTACTTAAAATACCCTTTGGGGGTGCCAAAGTCCAATACAGTTGCATGGTGGCATCCAAAAATAAAAAGACATTTTAAAGGTTTATTTTAAATCCCCTTTGGCGCCGCCAAAGGCAATTACAGGGGCATAGAGGCATCAAAAGGGAAAGAAACATTTGGAAAGCTTACTTTAATGCCACTTTGGGGAAGCCAAAGGTCAAGAGAATTGCGGTGAGGCATCCAAAAATTTTGAGAAAAATTGAAGGATTAATCTAAATCCCCTATGGCGTCTTCAAAGGCCTTTACAGGGGAGTAGTGGCATCTGAAGGGAAAGAAATAAATTAGAATTTTATATAAAAGACCGTTTAGGGGTGCCATAGTCCAATACAGCTGCACGTTGGCATCTAAAAGTAAAAACACAAATGAAAGGTTTAGTTTAAATCCCCTTTAGAGCCGCCAAAGGCAATTACAGGGGCATAGAGGCATCAAAAGGAAAAGAAACATTTAGAAAGCTTACTTTAATGCCATTTTGGGAATGCCAAAGGTCAAGAGGGATTACGGTGAGGCATCCAAAAATTTAGAAGAAAATTGAGGGATAAATCTAAATCCCCTTTGGCTTCTTCAAATTCCTTTACAGGGGAATAGTGGTATCTACAAGGAAAGACCCTAATTAAAAGTTTACTTAAAGTACCCTTTGGGGGTGCCAAAGTCCAATACAAGTGCATGGTGGCATCCAAAAATAAAAAGACAAATTAAAGGTCTATTTTAAATCCCCTTTGGCGCCGCCAAAGGCAATTAAAGGGGCATAGAGGCATCAAAGGGGAAAGAAACATTTGGAAAGCTTACTTTAATGCCACTTTGGGGATGCCAAAGGGCAAGAGAATTGCATGGACTCATCGAAAAATTTAGAGGAAAATTGAAGGATTAATCTAACTCCCCTTTGGCGTCTTCAAAGGCCTTTACAGGGGAATAGTGGCATCTGAAGGGAAAGAGACAAATTAAAAGTTTACTTAACAGACCGTTTAGGGGTGCCAAAATCCAATACCTTTGCATGGTGGCATCCAAAAATAAAAAGACAAATTAAAGATTTACTTTAAATCTCCTTTGGTGCCGCCAAAGGCAATTACAGGGGCATATAGGCATCAAAAGTGAAAGAAACATTTCGAAAGCTTTCTTTAATACCACTTTGGGGATGCCAAAGGGCAAGAGAATTGCGTGGAGAAGTCCAAAAATTTAGAGGAAAATTGAAGGATTAATGTAAATCCCCTTTGGCGTCTTCAAAGGCTCATGCTAATCAGTACACCGACATTGGTATTGACAGCAGAATGAAACCTGTAAGTTTAGCACAAGGCAACCTGAAGTTTAAGCAGAGGACAACCTGGAAGTACAGCAGACAAACTAGAGGTACAGCAGAAAACAACTTGAATGTAGAGCAAATGACAACTTGGAGGTTCAACATAAGACAACCTGGAAGTGCAGGAGACAGACTTAAGGTTCAGCAAAAGACCTGAAGGTGCATCAGAAGAGAACCCGGAGGAACAGGAGAGGACAACCTGGAAGTACAGCAGATGATAACCTAGTAGTACAGCAGAAGACAACCTAGAGGTACAGCGGAAGAGAACCTGTAGGTGTAGCAGAAGTCGACCTGGAGGTACAGCAGAAAAAAACCTGAAGGTGAAGCAAACAACTTGAAGGTTCAGCAGAAGACAGTCTTCTCCTGAAGGTATAGCAGAAGATAACCTTGAGGTGAAGCAAAAAGGTCGAAGATACAGCAGAAGACAACCTGAAATAGAAGCAAACAGCCTGAATGTACAGCAGAAGACAGCCTGGAGGTACAGCAAAAGACAACCTGAAGGTACAGCAGAAGAGAACCTGCAGTTATAGCAGAGGACAACCTGGAAGTACAGAGGAAGACAACTTGAAGGAACAACAGAGCACAAGCTGGAGGTACAGCAGAAGACAACCTGAAGATGCAGCAGAAGACAACCTGGAGATATAGCAGAAAATAAACTGAAGGTACAGCAGAGGACAACTTGGAGGTTCAAAAGAAGCCAACCTGGAAGTGCAGGAGGCAGACTGGAGTTTTCAGCAAAAGACCTGAAGGTGCAGCAGAAGAGAACCTGGAGGTACAGCATAGGACAGTCTGAAAGTACAGCAGAAAGCAACTTGGAGGTATATCAGAAGACAACCTTGAGATGCAGCAGAAGACAACCTAGAAGTACAGCAGATGACAACCTGGAGGTACAGCAGCAGACAACGTGTAGGTGCATCAGTAGACAAACTGGAGGTGCAGCAGGAAAAAACTTGGAGGTGAAGCAAATAGTTTGAAGGTACAGCAAAAGACAACCTAGAGGTACAGCAGAAGACAACCTGAAGGTGAATCAAACAGCTTAAAGGTACAGCAGAAGACAGCCATGAGGTACAGTAAAAGACAACCTGGAGAAACAGCAGAGCACAACCTGGAGGTACAGCAGAAGATAACCCCGAGTTACAGCAGAAGACAACCTGGAGGTGTGTCAGAAGACACCATGAAGGCGCATCAGAAGAGAACCTGGAGGTAGAGGAGAAGAAAACCGAGAGGTACGACAGAATAAGAACTGTAAGTGTAGAAGAAGACAAGGTGAAGGGGGAGCAGAGGACAACCTGGAAGTGCAGCAGATAAAAAACTTGGAGGTGAAGCAAAGAGCTTGAAGGTACAGCAGAAGACAACCTGAAGGTGAATGAAACAGCTTGAAGGTACGGCAGAGGACAATCTCGAGGTACAGCAGAAGACAACCTGGAGGAACAGCAGCAGACAACCTGGAAGTACAGCAGAAGACAACCAGTAGGTGTAGCAGAAGACAACCTGGAGGTGCAGCAAAAAAAAAAACCTGGAGGTGAAGGAAATAGCTTGAAGGTACAGCAGACGACAACCTCGAGGTACAGCAGAAGACGACCTGGAGAAACAGCAGAGCACAACCTGCAGGTACAGGAGAGGAAGACCTGGAGCTACAGCACAATAAGACCAGGAAGTGTAGCAGAAGACAATCTGAAGATGCAGCAGAAGACAACCTGAAGATGGAGCAGAAGACAACCTGGTGGTGGAGCAGATGACAACGCGAAGACTCAGCAAAAGACAAACTGGAGATGTAGCAGAAGACAACCTGAAGATTCAGGAAAACACAACATGGAGGTGTAGCAGAGACAACCCGAGGATTCAGCAGAAGACAACCTGAAGGTGGAGCACAAGGCAACCTGAAGATTCAGTAGAAGGCAACCTGAAGATTCAGTAGAAGACAACCTGGAGGGGCAGCAGAAGACAACCTGAAGTTGGAGCACAAGACAACCTGAAGATTCAGTAGAAGACAACCTGAAGATTCAGCAGAAGACAACCTGAAGATTCAGCAGAAGACAACCTGAAGATTCAGCAGAAGACAACCTGAAGATCAGCAGAAGACAACCAGGAGTGTACAGCAGCAGACAACCTGAAGATGGAGCAGAAGATAACCAGGAGATACAGCAGCAGACAAATTGGAAGTACAGCAGAAGACACTGGAGTACAGCGAAAAAGCATTAATGTACAGCAGAGGACAACTGGAGGTTCAAAAGAAGCCAACCTGGAAGTGCAGGAGGCAACTGGAGTTTTCAGCAAAAGACCTGAAGGTGCAGCAGAAGAGAACCTGGAGGTACAAGCATTGGACAGTCTGAAGTACAGCAGAAGGAACTTGGAGGATATCAGAAGACAACCTTGAGATGCAGCAGAAGACAAGCTAGAAGTACAGCAGATAGAACCTGAAGGTGAATCAAACTGCTTAAAGGTACAGCAGAAGACAGCCATGAGTTACAGTTAAAGACAACCTGGAGAAACAGCAGAGCACAACCTGGAGGTACAGCAGAAGATAACCCCGAGGTACAGCGGAAGACAACATGGAGGTACAGCAGAGCACAACCTAGATGTACAGCAGAAGATAACCTGGAGGTACAGCATCATACAACCTGTAAGTGTTAGCAGAAGATAACCTGAGTGTGGAGAAGAGGAAAACCTGGAGTTACAGCAGAAGACAGCCTGGAGGTGCATCAGAAGACAACATGGAGGTACAGGAGAAGAAAAGCTGGAGGTACAGAAGCATAAAACCTGTAAGTGTAGCAGAAGACAACCTGAGGGTGGAGCAGAGGACAACCAGGAAGTGCAGCAGAAGACAACCAGAAGATGGAGCACAAGACAACCTGGAGGTGGAATAGATGTCAATTTAGAGGTAGAAAAGAGCTCAACCTGAAGGTACAGCAGAAGACAAGCTGTAGGTGGAGCAGACTAACTGGAGGTACAGCAGAAAATGACTTGAATGTAGAGCAGAGGACAACTTGGAGGTTCAACAGAAAAGACCCTGGATATACAGCAGACGACAACATGGAGGTGCAGCAGAGGACAACCTGAAGATACAGCAGAAGACAACCTGGAGGTACAGCAGAAGACAACCTGGAAGTGCAGGAGGCAGACTGGAGTTTTCAGCAAAAGACCTGAAGGTGCAGCAGAAGAGAACCTGGAGGTACAGCATAGGACAGTCTGAAAGTACAGCAGAAGGCAACTTGGAGGTATATCAGAAGACAACCTTGAGATGCAGCAGAAGACAACCTAGAAGTACAGCAGATGACAACCTGGAGGTACAGCAGCAGACAACGTATAGGTGCAGCAGCAGACAAACTGGAGGTGCAGCAGGAAAAAACTTGGAGGTGAAGCAAATAGTTTGAAGGTACAGCAAAAGACAACCTAGAGGTACAGCAGAAGACAACCTGAAGGTGAATCAAACAGCTTAAAGGTACAGCAGAAGGCAGCCATGAGGTACAGTAAAAGAGAACCTGGAGAAACAACAGAGCACAACCTGGAGGTGCAGCAGAAGATAACCCCAAGGCACAGCGGAAGACATGGAGGTACAGCAGAGCACAACCTAGGTGTACAAGAGAAGATAACCTGGAGGTACAGGATCATACAACCTGTAAGTGCAGCAGAAGATAATCTGAGTGTGGAGCAGAGGAAAACCTGGATTTACAGCAGAAGACAGCCTGGAGGTGCATCAGAAGACAACCTGGAGGTACAGGAGAAGAAAAGCTGGAGGTACATCAGTATAAACATGTAAGTGTAGCAGAAGACAACCTGCAGGTGGAGCAAAGGACGGCCTAGAGGTACAGCAGCAGACAACCTGGAATTACAGCAGAAGACAACCTGGAGGTGAAGCAAACAGCTTGAAGGTACAGCACAAGACAACCTAGTGGCACAGCAGTATACAACCTGTAAGCGCAGCAGAAGATAACTTGAATGTGGAGCAGAGGATAACCTCGAGTTAAAGCCGAAGACAACCTGGAGGTGCATCAGACGACAACCTGGAGGTACAGGAGTAGAAAACCTGGAGGTACAGCAGAAGACAACCTGAAGATGCAGCAGAAGACAACCTGAAGATGCAGCAGAAGACAACCTGAAGATGCAGCAGAAGACAACCTGAAGATGCAGCAGAAGACAACCTGAAGATGCAGCAGAAGACAACCTGAAGATGCAGCAGAAGACAACCTGAAGATGCAGCAGAAGACAACCTGAAGATGCAGCAGAAGACAACCTGAAGATGCAGCAGAAGACAACCTGAAGATGCAGCAGAAGACAACCTGAAGATGCAGCAGAAGACAACCTGAAGATGCAGCAGAAGACAACCTGAAGATGCAGCAGAAGACAACCTGAAGATACAGCAGAAAATAACCTGAAGGTAAAGCAGAAGACAACCTGGAGGTGCAGCAGACAAACTGGAGGTACAGCAGAAAACAACTTGATTGTACAACAGAGGACAACTTGGAGGTTCAACAGAAGACAATCTGGAAGTGCAGGAGACAGACTGGAGGTTTAGCAAAAAACCTGAAGGTGCAGCAGAAGAGAACCTGGAGGTACAGCAGAGGACAATATAGAAATACAGAAGAAGACAACCTGGAAATGCAGCAGAAGACAACCTAGAGGTACAGCAGATGAGAACCTGGAGGTATAGCAGCAGACAACCTGGAAGTACAGCAGAAGAAAACCTGTAGGTGCAGCAGCAGACAACGTGGAGGTGTTGCAGAAAAAAACCTGGAGGTGAAGTAAACAGCTTGAATATACAGCAGAAGACAACCTGAAGGTGAATCAAACAGCTTGAAGTTACAGCAGAAGACAACCCCGAGGTACAGCAGAAGATAACCTGGAGGTACAACAGAAGACAGCATGGAGGTACAGTAGAGCACAACCATGAGGTACAGTATCAGACAACCTGGAGGTATGTATCAGACAACCTGGAGGTATATCAGCAGACAACATGAAGGTACAGCAGTATACAACCTGTAAGGGCAGCAGATGACCTGAAGTGGAGCAGAGGACAACTTGGAAGTACAGCAGAAGGCAACCTGAAGTTGGAGCAGAGGATATCTTAGAAATACAGCAGAAGACAACCTTGAAGTGCATCAAACTAACTGGAGGTACAGCAGAAAACAACTTGAATATACAGCAGAGGACAATTTGGAGGTTCAATAGAAGACAACCTGGAAGTGCAGGAGACAGACTGGAGGTTCAGTAAAAGACCTGAAGGTGCAGCAGAAGAGAACCTGGAGGTACAACAGAGGACAACCTGGAAGTATAGCAGAAGACAACTTGGAGGTACAGTAGAAGACAACCTGGATATGCAGCAGAAGACAACCTAGCGGTACAGCAGAGGACAACCTGGAGGTACAGCAGCAGACATCCTGGAAGTACAGCAGAAGAAAACCTGTAGATACAGCAGAAGACAGCCTGGAGATGCAGCAGATAAAAATCTGGAGGTGAAGGAAACAGTTTGAAGGCACAGCAGAAGACAACCTAGAGGTACAGCATCCGACAACCTAGAAGTACAGCAGAAGACATCCTGGAGGTGCAGCAGATATAAACCTGGAGGTGAAGCAAACAGCTTGAAGGTACAGCAGAAGACAACCTAGAGGTACAGCATTATGCAACTTGTAAGTGCAGCAGAAGATACCCTGAAGGTGGAACAGAGGATAACCTAGAGTTACATCCGAAGACAATCTGAAGATGGAGGAGAAGACAACCTGAAGGTGAAGCAGAGGACAACCTGGAGGTGCATCAGTAGACAACGTGGAGGTACAGGAGAAGAAAACCTGTAAGTGTTGCTGAAGACAACCTGAAGGTGGAGCGGAGGATAACCTAGATGTACAGCAGAAGACAATCTGGAGGTACAGCAGAAGACAGCCTCGAGGCACAGTAAAAGACAATCTGGAGGTACAGTAGAAGCAAAACCTGGAGGTGAAGCAAACAGCTTGAAGGTACAGCAGAAGACAACCTGAAAGTACATCAGAGCACAGCCTGGAGGTGCTGCAGAAGAGAAACCTGGAGGTGAAGGAAACGGCTTGAAGGTACAGCAGAAGACAACCTGAAAGTACATCAGAGGACAACCTGGAGGTGGAACAGAAGACATCCTGGAGGTACAGCAGAGCACAACCTGGAGGTACAGCAGAAGACAACCTGTAGGTACGGCAGCAGACGACCTGGAGGTACAGCAGCAGACGACCTGTAGGTACAGCAGAAGAAGACCTGTAGGTACAGTAGAAGACGACCTGGAGGCACAGTAGAAGACGACCTGTGGGTACAGTAGAAGACAACCTGGAGGTACAGTAAAAGATAACCTGAAGGCACAGGACAAGACGACCTGTAGGTACAGTAGATGACCTCTAGGCATAGACGACGACCTGTAGGTACAGTAGAAGACAACCTGTGGGTAGAGTAGAAGATGACCTGTGGGTAAAGTAGAAGACAACCTGGAGGTACAGTAGAAGATGACCTGTAGGTACAGTAGCAGACGACCTGTAGGTACAGTAGAAGACAGAGGTAAAGTAGAAGATGACCTGTAAGTACAGTAGAAGACGACCTGTGGGTACAGTAGAAGACGACCTGTAGGTACACTAGACTAGAAGACGACCTGTAGGTACACTAGAAGACGACCTGTAGGTACAGTAGAAGACGACCTGTAGGTACAATAGAAGACGACCTGTAGGTACAATAGAAGACGACCTGTAGGTACAGCAGAATACGACCTGTAGGTACAGCAGAATACGAAGATTAGGTACAGCAGAAGATGACCAGTAGTTACAGCGAAACACAACCTACAGGTACCGTTCAGGACATACTGTAGGTTCAATAAGAGGCAACAGGTTACTATATAGTAAGGCATATCAAGGGGTCATAAATAATGGCAGTATTGTTGAAAAAAAAAGAATTATCATTATATAAGATCCCATCTTATAACACGTTATAGGATACTATAAAGAGACTTAATATAAACCTTATACCACGAAACATATGAAAAACGTACACGTGAGTGAAATCCACTGGTCTAAAAGATAATGATAGACTCTGCCTATGTAACGCAGCACAGGAGGAAACATTAACAAAGAGTGAACTGTAAGAAATATATGATCAAATCTTCCTAACATTTCTATGCTGACGTCAAAACCATTTTGAAGTCGACGTCATCAGGCCGACCTAATCATGGAACAGTGACGTCAGAACATCAGGTGACGTCACCAACATATATAAATACGTGTAAAAAAAATCGAGATGAAAACTTGTGCTGAAATCCAGAAGCGTGTTAACAGGTCTGAGGCCTACGGCTCCCACCCTCCCACCCGCTCACGGTCTCGGTGTCTCCATGTACTTCACCCTACCAACCAAATATGTTGACGTCTTTTCTGATAATATACTCTCTATATCAGATAAAATTATCTATTTCTTCATCAAAATGGTCATACAAAGTTCATTAAGAGTTTCTTTTAAATAGACGTATATGAAAAAGTAAATATCTCGATACGTAATCACGTAATCAAAGTATATTCTTTATGCTCATATGTAAAAATGTACAGCTTCTACGTAATGTATAGATAACATAACTATTCACTCGTATCGTCTATAAATTTCACCAGAAGTAAAGCATAATAAAGATTTGACGATGAATCTATATGGCAACAGCTCCACCCACTTGCGTCCTGGGTTTCGTTCAGTGATTCACCGCCAGCGTCAAACATGTCTTATGATTTCAACGAAAACTTGCTTATCTCGTCCAGGTCATGCAGCGTCCTCAGTATGACTTCTCAGTATGATTTCTCTATCCAAATGTATAGCAGTATAATACTTTGACCTCCATTTGGCTGCCTCTTGTAACGAACGCTTGTGTGTGTGATCTTCATGGCGTCGACAACTGAATGTTTACACTCTCTGAATACCTGTACACCAGATGAAGACGCTTTAGGATCATTAGCCATTGTTCTTATATCCACTGGTATGTCAACAGTTCTCACACCGTAACAATGTCCAAAAAACGGGTTTAAAACCATTGTACAAACACAGAGATACACTGGATACATCCTTGCGCCACCAATGCTCCGGGTTAACTGACATAAACATCTGACGTCACATATTTGAACGACGGAGAATGTACTTGAGAAGGGTAACTACCCTAGATTACGAAAGGTTTTATGAAGACGTCAAATATTGCCACCACTAACGCTATCTTATGGATAAACTCATGACTTGTAAAGGAGAAGTGTAGAGTACGGTTAGGGTAAAAAAAACTTTCTCGTAGGTGACACATTAAGTAAAATGTGCTTTATAGTAAAGCGATCTTATACTGATAATCATGTGCTTTGATTTTGATCATTGTATTAATATGTATACTATCTTTTGTGGTATTATTGTGACCATTAACACCATCTTTTGGAATCTTTCAAATTTCGGTGGAACTTATCATCTCTTCTTTGCCGAAAATATCAAAACAAAATGTCATCAGAGGAGATGTCAGACGCAGGGCAGGTGATTACTGTGACGCTATCTGATCGCTGAGGTCAGTACTAAACATCACTTTCGTGCTAGACTGGCACCAAACTAGTCTGGGAGAGTAATATTTCCCAAACAGATCTTCCTCGATTGGACGGACATGCCAGCCGTATGATCAAAGATCTATCCTCTAAAGACGCAGATAACACGCATGAAAACCAGTGATAGAAAATAATTCCAGAATTCAACTTAACACATGACACCTCATACCTCCGTGTGGAACCCCTGTGAGAGTTAAGCTACCTTGGGGCGCCAGGCACTATATCAAAACCATTAATTCCTCACACTTAAAGCATGAAATTATAACACTGTACACAAATCTTATATAAACTGATCACGGAGTCGATAACATGCTGGGTTAACATACAGTAACGCTCATGTGGGATGTATGTTTCTAGATATTCTAATAGCTCGATCCCCTCCAGCATTTAGCGCCGTAATTGTCACATGAATATTCAAAGCATCTCGTATGTTGGGCAAAAGCATATCCAGTTGTGAAGTTTCTAGTTCACGAAGTGCATATAAAGGGTCTTGTCATCACATGCGACTTGTCCTTTGTGCACTGAACATAATGAAGGAATTCGTCAGGGAAGCAGCCCTCCAGGTCCTCTGGATATGCCTGTTGCAACCTTGTAGCCATTTGACGTATCATTTCCCTCAACAATGCTCACGCTAGTCAGTACACCGACACTGGTATTGACAACTTAATACAAAACCTTTTCCCGGTTCAGTTCTACAGTCAGTTGATAAACAATGGTGTAGAATACACCGATGTGAAATTGGCTTCTTGTCGATTGTGGCTGAGTTGAGCTTATATTTTCCTTAATACACCTTATCCTCCACTAACAACTCACCTTCCGGTTCGTAGCTGCAACAGTGAGAACGAATCTCTCTTATGCAAGCAATATCATACACTTTCGTACAGGTCATAAGTGTACAATCCTTTGCTTGCAACAGCTTCCTGTCATCAGTGGCGTATTAAAGACTATAGGACCCTGAGGCCAGAATATTCTTGCTTACCTCCCACTCACCTTCCTTGGGTTCTTTGAAGGATATAATGAGACTACGTCTAATGTACACAGCATTCATTTCTAATTGTAACTACACAAGATTGGAACATTTCCAAATACCTGGTATGTTTAACGTAAACATGAAATCATAAAGCAATGATAATTTGAGGAAAGTCGGATCATATCATTCTCTGAGCCGCCCAGGATATTAGGCCCTTGGATAATCAACAGAAAATCAAATTCTCTTACAGAGACGAGTACATCCTGACTTACTGATTTACCTGTTTATTTTCCTAGAAATAAATGCTGATATTTGTCTAAAGTACAATCACCACAGTGTATTACGACAACGTTTCTCCTAACAGGAGAATGGTGTGCTTTATATTAAACTAAAGTAAATTGAACAAAGTGGTCTTCACTTAGAGTGAGAGTCGGAGTGGTCAAGGGGAGTCAGTATCTGCGTTATGGTTAATTCATTCATGTCTGTGTACTGACCAGCCCATCCTCACCAGTGTAGAGGATGACCCACTACTCTTAGTGTACTGACCAGCCCACCTTAACCAGTGTATAGGTGAACAAACCCATGTTAGTGTACTAGCCAAGTTCCTCATCTCTGTGGCTTGGTCTGTCAACCCATCATTCATTACAGCATCTTAACATTACAGTGGTACTCCAGTGCCTTTCTGTGTCTGCCATTATGATGTCCAACACACCAACCTTAGTTAAATTTTCATGGTCATACTGATTCTATTAAAACCTTCTCACAAGCACATACATAGTTGACTTAAACATTGAAATATAGAACACTAGAATAATCAAGTATAACTACTGTAAGCCTAGTTCTATAAGATTAGACTGCAAAATGTGCAGTAGTTGATCCACATATAATTTTTCAAGATTATGCTCTGCAGTTGTTTAGTGTTCTGACTGCTGAAAGTTGTAACTCGTGCTGGAATGTAACAGTATGGAAAACCTGACTTGAAAAAAGGACCAGGACGTTGTAACATACGTGTGGACTGACATATGAGCGTCTTGTGCTGATAATTGATTATTACCAAGTCCATGATATGTGACCTACCACCAGAGTCCTATATTTCCCGGTGGTCTGTGTAGGAACGATGACACGCCAAGCATAAAAGTAGCGGTGTGTATGCAGTGAGCAGTGCTTGGTATCTGAGGGTAATAGTGTCTTAAATATCAGAGAAGTGCCAATGTCTTAACGGGATAACCCTTGAGTTAGCTGGGGTACTGAGAGGGGCCAATACACTACCACCTGAGCCCTCACAATGTTTGACACGCCAAGCATAAAAGCTGTGGTGTGTAAGCAGTGAGCAGTGCTTGGTATCTGAGGGTAATAGTGTCTTAAATATCAGAGAAGTGCCAAGGTCTTAACGGGGTAACCCATGAGTTAGCTGGGGTACTGAGAAGAGCCAATACACTACCACCTGAGCCCTCCCTCTCACTGGTGGCAGAGGCAAGAGCACTGGTACCTGATCAACTCCACCACTGATGGACACCTGGCAATGAGAGAAACATGAGCTATACAGCTTTGTGTGAGGATCCTATCAGCACAGTAGTGCCTGCCTTCTTACGGTAAGAACAGTGATGCCTGAGCAACACTAACAGTGTCTGGCTCTTAGCATCAACACAACTATGCCGTAGCAGCTCCAGCAGTGTCTGGCTCTTAGCGGCGAGAGCAGCGGTGCCTGAGCAGCTCCAGCAGTGCCTGGCTCTTAGCGGCGAGAGCAGCGGTGCCTGAGCAGCTCCAGCAGTGCCTGGCTCTTAGCGGCGAGAGCAGCGGTGCCTGAGCAGCTCCAGCAGTGCCTGGCTCTTAGCGGTGAGAGCAGCGGTGCGTGAGCAGCTCCAGCAGTGCCTGGCTCTTAGCGGCGAGAGCAGCGGTGCCTGAGCAGCTCCAGCAGTGTCTGGCTCTTAGCGGCGAGAGCAGCGGTGCCTGAGCAGCTCCAGCAGTGTCTGGCTCTTAGCGGCGAGAGCAGCGGTGCCTGAGCAGCTCCAGCAGTGTCGGGCTCTTAGCGGCGAGAGCAGCGGTGCCTGAGCAGCTCCAGCAGTGTCGGGCTCTTAGCGGCGAGAGCAGCGGTGCCTGAGCAGCTCCAGCAGTGTCTGGCTCTTAGCGGCGAGAGCAGCGGTGCCTGAGCAGCTCCAGCAGTGTCTGGCTCTTAGCGGCGAGAGCAGCGGTGCCTGAGCAGCTCCAGCAGTGCCTGGCTCTTAGCGGCGAGAGCAGCGGTGCCTGAGATGCTCCAGCAGTGCCTGGCTCTTGGCGGCGAGAGCAGTGGTGCCCGAGCAGCTCCAGCAGTGCCTGGCTCTTAGCGACGAGAGCAGCGGTGCCTGAGCAGCTCCAGCAGTGCCTGGCTCTTAGCGACGAGAGCAGCGGTGCCTGAGCAGCTCCAGGAAAAACACGGCGACTCTGGCGGCCCAGGCGAGGATGAGGATGTAGAAGATACCCTGGAGGTGCTGGAGGGGGTGAGGAACATGTTAGTCCACTGCCCCGACGACTCCTGTTGCTGCCTCTTCCAGTCCTTTCCCTTCAGTGACTATCTCCACCTATAAACACAATACCTTTAAGCTCAAGAGGAACGAGTGGATTTTTCATAGGTTAATCCCTTTCCGTTAACTAGTTTGATTAGAATTTCTGGGTGCCAAAGGCCGATGGAGTGAAGTGGAGGCATCCAAAAACAAAGAGGGAAATTGAAAGTTTTATTTAAATCCCCTTTGGGGCACCAAAGGCCATTACAGGGGCATAGCAGCATCCAAAAGGAAAGAGACAAATTGAAAGTTTATTTTAAAGCCCCTTTGAGGATGCCAAATGCCAACAGAGTGAAGTGGAGGCATCCAAAAATAAAGAGGGAAACTGAAGGTTTTATTCAAATCCCCTTTGGCGGCGCCAAAGGGCATTACAGGGGCATAGCGGCATCTAAATGGAAAGAGACAAATTGAAAGTTTACTTTAAAGCCCCTTTGGGAGTGCCATAGGCCAATAGAGAGGCATGGTGGCATTCAAAAATAAAGAAACTGAAGGTTTAATTCAAATCCCCATTAGCGGCGCCAAAGGCCATTACACGGATAGAGCGGCATCCAAAGGGGAAAAACAGATTCAAGGTTTACTTTAAAGCCCCTCTGGGGGTGCCAAATGCCAAGAGAGTGGTGTGGCGGCATCTAAAAATGAATAGGAAAATTGAAGGTTTAATCTGGAGTCGCTTTGGCGGATCCAAAGAAGATTGCAGGGGCATGGCGGCATCCAAAGGGAAGAGGACAAATAGAGGGTTTACATTAAATCCCCTTTGGGGGATGACAAAGACCAATAGAGTGGCATGTCGACATCCAAAATTAAAGAGGGAATTTGAAGGTTTGATTTATATCCCCTCTGGCGGCACCAAAGGCCATTACAGGGGCATAGCGGCGTCTAAAGGTAAAGAAACAAACTGAAGGTTTACTTGAAAGCCTTTTTCGGGGTGCCAAAGGCCAGTAGAGTGGCGTGGCGGCATCCAAAAATAGAGAGAGAAATTAAAGGTTTACTGTAAAGCCCCTTTTGGAGTGCCAAAGTCAAATAAAGAGAAATGGAGGCATCCAAAATTAGAGGGATATTGAAGGATATATTTAAATCCCCTTTGGCGGCGCCAAAGGCCATCACAGAGGCATAGCGGCATCCAGAGTGAAAAAGAAAAATGTAAGGTTTACTTTAAAGCCCCTTGGGCGAAGCCAAAGGCCATTAAAGTGGCGTGGCGGCATCCAGAAATAATGAAGCCAATTGAAGTTTTCATTTAAAGCTCCTCTGGCGGAGCCAAACGCAGTTAGAGAGGCGTGGCGGCATCCAGAATAAATGAGGCAAATTGAAGGTTTAATTCAAAGCCTATTTTGGCGATGCCAAAGGCCATTACAGGGGCATACCGGCATCCAGAGGGAAAGAGACAAATCAAAGGTTTACTTTAAAGGCCCTTTGGCAGCGCCAAAGGGCAATAGAGTGGCGTGGCGGCATTTAGAAATAAAGAGGCAAGTTGAAGGTTTAATTTCAAGCCCCTTTGGATGCGCCAAGGGCCATTACAGAGGCATAGCGGCATCCAGAGGGAATGAAACAAATTGAAGGTTTACTTTAAAGCCAATTTGTCGGCGCTAAAGACCATTACATTGGACTTGCGGATTCCAGAAATAAAGAAGCAAATTGAAGCTTTAATTTAAAGCCCTTTTGGGTGCGCCAAAGGCCATTACAGAGGCATAGCGAAACCCAGAGGAAAGGAGACAAATTGAAGTTTTACTTTAAATCCCTTTCCTCGGCGCCAAAGGTCATTACAGGGAAATAGCGGCATCCAGAAATAAAGAAGCTAATTGAAGGTTTAATCTAAATCTCTTTTGGCGACTCCAAAGGCCATTACAGCGGCATAGCGGCATCCAGAGGGAAAGAGACAAAATTGAAGATTTACTTGAAACACTGCAAATATGGGTGATGGCATCCAAAATTTTATCAAAGCCAATCTATGGCTCAAGATTGGAGTCGGATCTAATGGACCTGGTCATACCTAATGGTGTCATTATGACAAAGTCCTGCACAGCCAATCAGGATGTTTTCCTGCACTGCCAAGTACGTGGTGGTCCTACACAACCAATGAAAATGTTCTGCACAGCCCAAACATTTTTTCCTGCACAGACAATCATAAATTACCCCTTCATAGCCAATCAGATGAAAGTCTACTTCAGCCAATCAGGTTAAAGTCCTACACAGCTAAGCAGGAGGTGGTGGTCCTGCCTTGCCCTTAGACTGTCAGCTGTAAGCAACGTTATAAAGGATACTGCAAAAATCTATATCAATTTACGATCCTTATGTCTCATATTCCATTATCATATGGTTTATGACGCGAAGAAGAAAGAGGAATCAGGATCCTTGCAATATGGGAAGTACAAAGTGACTTATCTTTCAACAAATACCTATTCGTCGTGGGTAAAGATGCCATCTGGGCTTGGGTGTTGCATACAGTGAGGGTAAAGCCTGCACACTTACCTTCGATACGAGTCATTATGGTAAGTAGCCACCAAGGTGCTGAAACCTCAGGGACTATCCACATCAGGTGACTTCACCCCAGCATACCAGACGTCTCTCTGCTCCTACAAGGAGAATTCGCAACGGCTTCCCTGGTAAATTTAGGCAGCTATTCCAGCTGCCATTTGCAGTCACTTAGACTGGCTTGTACGGCCCTCCCTGCTGTCTCCCATGTTCTGAACTCGCACCGCGTTATGAATTCTCTTTGGACGGCTCTGTCGCACAGCTTAAGCCAACAGACGTGGACTCTGATAGCAGGAATAAACAGTCGAGAATCCCTTCACTCTGATGTGAGGAGTAAACAGATTTGAGGCTCTCTCTCTCTCTCTCTCTCTCTCTCTCTCTCTCTCTCTCTCTCTCTCTCTCTCTCTCTCTCTCTCTCTCTCTCTCTCTCTCTCTCGGAACTACAGCTAGGCAGTATAGCACACTCTATCCAGGACAATATGTCACTGCAGCTAGACAGTACACCACTGTAGCGAGACAGCACACTACTGTAGCCACACAGTACAGCATTATAAAGCAATACGGATCACCACTGCAGCTAGACAGCACACCACTTTTGCTAGATGAGCACCACTGTGGCCAAACAATACAGCAGCGTAAAGCCAGACAGATCACCACTGCAGCCAGACAACACTGTAGCTAGACGGAACACCACAGCAGCCACACAGTACAGCATTATAAAGCAATACAGATCACCACTGTTGCTAGATGAGCACCACTGTGGTCAAACAGTACAGCAATGTAAAGCCAGACAGATCACCACTGCAGCCAGACAGTACAACACTGTAGCGAGACAGCACACCACTGCAGCCACACAGTACAGCATTATAAAGCAATACGGATCACCACTGCAGCCAGACAGCACACCACTGTTGCTAGATGACCACCACTGTGACCAAACAGTACAGCAGTGTAAAGCCAGACAGATCACCACTGCAGCCAGACAGTACAACACTGTAGCTAGACGAAACACCACTGCAGCCACACAGTACAGCAGTGTAAAGCAGGTACATCACCACTGTAGACCAAACAGTACACCAATATATCCAGACATTAGACATGCAAGCAGCAGCAAGTCGCGTCCCAACTCTCATCCATTAGGCTGGCAAACATCATATCGTCGACAGACCAAGGTTGGAACATCTGTGGAGTCAAGATGAATGCCTGGGGCTTCTCTGCCGTGCAGGAGGGAAGCCACGACCACTGCCGCAGCCACAAGCCTCTGTCGCAGGCCGGGGCCCTAACCCCCCTTGCTCTCTCTCTGTAATCACCATGCGGTATCTTAGATTACACACGCGTTGCATGGGCCATCATGCCAACCGGAGAGAGACAAAGCAAATAAGGTTTTCTGTACTGCGTCCTGCCCGAGCCTGCAGTCGCCCCTTGGTTAAGGGTGCGTTTGTTAATTCAGCATGACTCACAGTCCTGCCTCCATAATCGCGTCAGGCGAGAACAAATGCTGGGTTACCCCTCAACAGAGTTGACATCATGCTGTCGAACGCCGCAGTCGCTGGCTGGGATCGATGAATAGCGAGCTGGGCAAATCCTCTTGGATGTATTGCGTCATCCGACAGCACGCGAGGGGGCTCTCATGACCTGCCGTAGGAAGATGGGTGGGTCGAGGGGGGATAGTGGAGGTCACGGTTCCTCGACCTAGTTACCTGTGTGGGGGGTTATCCTGAAGGAGGTGATACTGGTCATCTCGCAAGAGATACGACCTGTCGCAGGGAGAGGGATGGGTCTACGGGCTGGGTCATGTCCATGACTTATCCTCACTGGGGTCCATTTTAAGCCTCACTACTGTCTAGCTGTGAGATCCTGTATTATCGAGATTCTGAAGATTTATGTCACTTGGATACGTATGGACTTTAAACTACATAGAGCCAAAATAGAGCGTAATATATTATAAATGGCGGCTGTAAATCGTAAGGCAGCTGAACACGTCAGCCTCCCACCAAAATACCCACAATATATATTTCATCCTTTGTAATGAATGTCCCGAGGAGCTTCTGACACACAATAATATACTCGTTTATTGGTGAAAATCATTTATCATGGCGAAGATGGTACTTGTAGTTCCAGCTGCTGCTGCTACAGTAACCACCTGAATGACGAAGATGCACTTGTGTTTCTATCTTGCTGGTCAGGTGGCCCAAGCGATGCTATCCTTTTCACCTGGTTCATGGAAACGCAAGGAAACGCAGAGTGTGTGTGTGTGTGTGTGTGTTCCACGACCCGTCTCTAGCGCAGATTTAGACCCCAGGTTCTATCACTCAAATTGCAATTCATACGTTGTAGAAAAACAGAACGACAAACTGCTGAGAAACCGAGTCACTGCATTTCCCCTGACTTTGCCTGTTCGTGTTTCCGTGAGGCGATTCTCTCACCCAGGAGGACCTGTGAGGTACGACGGTACAACCCTTGAGCACGACGTTACGACCCTTGAATCTAACGTTACGACCCTCGACGGATAAACACTTGAATCTGACGTTTCAATCCTTCGATCCCGACAGAGATTCTTGAACCTGTCGTAACGACCCTAGGTTATGATAGACATGGAGTTCGAAAGCCTTACAGTCGCTCCAAAGGTATTGTACCTTCAGGCCTGAGGGGTTGCGTACCGTCGTGCTCAATGTACGGTGGACCTGCAGCGACTCACAGTGAGTCAGTCCTTCGCTGAACCGAAAAAAAAAACAACCACACTAGAAGTTGATCAGTGTCCACAAAACTTTTCGTTTCCCACCCCCAGCTTTTCGTTCACTTTTTTCTTTTTGCAACATGCAACTGGTCCCAGGCCGTGTCTCGGCTCAAGATGATGCAACAGAGGCTGACTAATGACGTTAACATTGGATGGGGGTTCGATGACAAGACAAAAGACGTGTGGGTTTTAGCATAACTCGTCCCGTTCTGGAAATATGAGTGGGCACTTCCCTCTCCCTTTCCGGCCGTCGGTTGATTTCACGTCCAAAGCAGAATAGATAAACGCGAGTTACGCTGATGACTTGAGCCTTATCTCTCTCAGTTCACGAACACTGCAACAGCTAATAAACATGGCGCTGAATATTAGCCCGTAATGAGGAATAGAATTACATTTTGCATGCGGAAAGACAGACAAGCTGAAGTGTATGAATACCGGACCAGATAAAGATGAAACACCTTCGGTAGTGTATATGAAAATAGATCAATCACGCAATTAATGATAAGAATAGTAATAAAAGTACCTAAAGTATCTGTTACCTTTCACTTGAAATCGCGGACCATTCTGTTAAGCTTTTGGACCATCGTAATGTGAACCCTCACATCATCCCTTTTAAATCCACTGAACTACCGATTCTTGCTCCCTGAAGCTTTTCGACCAATATCTTTTGAATCCTGGAATCATAGTCTAGTGAGGGTTCGCACCCTTATCCAACTGTGCCGCAAACCAACACCTGTGAACCTACGAACCATTCTGCACTGAAGTGCTTCGAGATGTGGACTCGGACTAAACACGCAGTTCACAGGGGGTATAGGAAGTTTCAGTGTCCATACGACCTCGAAACGAACCTGACAGGAACACACCGACAGTTTCAATCTAATGTGAAATAGATAGTCTAAAGAGGTCCAAATACTAACCGTAGGATCAATACTGTCTTACAAGACCATGTCCTGCAGTGACACTAGTGATGAATATAATTAGAAAGCAGAAAATAATGATAACGATAATACGACCATTATCTGGACAGTCGTGTTTAAGCGGCGTACGAACTTTGTCCCGTGGTCACCAACCAGCATGAAGACTCTTTGCAAATCATAGCTGAACCCGACATTATGGAGAGGTATTCGCTCCTTCACCGTCGGTGAACAACGGATATTTTGAAATTTCGTCGCATTTCAGACATCTGACGGGACGACCCTTCAACCCTTTGAGTGGTCACTCGTGTGGTCACTCTTCCCTCTATGTGGCGCAGGTCTGTCAACATACACTGAAGTGCTCAGGAGAAAGCTCTTTCTCACGCAATAGCATAAGTTAATAACTCTACTAACGGAGTATGAGGCAAGATCGTGTACACACCTACCGTAGCGAAGCTTGTAGCCAACATTCACTCTCTACGATATAAGGAGGTTCTTGCTGTAGCCAACATTCACTTTCTACGATATAAGGAAGTTCGTCGGGTCATCAACATGACCTTAATGAAGAGTTCGAGAAAGGCTGACGTAGTTCACAGTGACTACCTAGCTATGACCTCGATTTCCCCCAAGCCTTCACGTGGAATACGACACTAAACCCTTGACTTACCCACGGAGGACCCTCAAACACGGTGGTACGACCTTAGCGTACGATGACCTAACCATCGTCCACCACCGTAGTGCTTAGGGAAGCCCGGAACACGAATTACCCCAGGGTTATGTAATGAATCTTTGCGGGTCGTAGAGAAGTCGTTACGTAATTACTCTCAACCTATTGGAAGAAGGGACTGGGGTGGGGTTGTGGGGGAGGGGAAGTCTTGAGGAGGAGGAGGAGTCGAACGTGGCACTTGTTGTCCAGTGATATATACCGAAGGGGGGCTGGAGGAGGAGGGGAGAGTCACCATCATTATAAACACCAACAAGCGCTTTGCACGCACTCGACCACAGACATGAAGACGAGACCACGTCAACACTAGGTAAGGGGGCGATTCCCTTACCAGTCCTCTCTGGCTGATATCAAAAGGGAACATTTTGCTATAATTGAAAACGATACGAAGGTCAGGCTACCGGGATCATGTGATCAAAGAGATTCCAGCAGTGGTGGTGGAGGCAGCAGAAGCAGTGGTGTGTCAGTGCGCTCGACACAGCCTGGCCTCAGTTGCCGACGGTCAGTGGTGGTGAGCGGACGCTCCGCCTTTGAAAAGCCTTCCGGCACCCATTCTTCGGGCCTGGAGACCGCAATCATACCAAGGGCACTAAGTGATAACAGGAACATCCCCTTTCCCTATTTTTTTCTCTCTCCCCTCTCCCCACACTTGGACTCGCCCAAAATAGCTCAACCCAACGTCAGTGGATACGAACAGTGTGTGTGTGTGAATTGTATATTGAACTTTATTTAGTATTCCAACCTCCTCCTCCTCCTTCCTCCCCACCCACCGAAAGTGGCGAAATATTCAATGGACTTCTTCAGTGCCATGTAGCGAGTTTGGTCGTGCACGAGTTCGTCTCTTAAACCTCTCGTACCCTACAAGAACTGCTCACGAGGTAGGTAAAGTGCCTGACTTCCCTACAGGACATAAGATTCCATTTGACTCTTAAGGGTAAATTTCAAATTCTTATCCACTCCCTTTCTTCGAATGTGCTACGGTTGCCCCTCAAAGTTTCTTGTAAGGGTCTGGAAGCTTTCTCTGTGATCTACTTAAGTAAGAGAGTACTATTAAAGTGTCCTGTGCCTTTGCTTGACTCTCAGAGAAGTGATCAATGTCCGTTTCTCAAAAAGTATTAGGCACCATGCACTTGTACTTTATGCCACGGGTGCTGGAAGACTGCCGGAGCCAGATAAGTATTAGGGGGACTCTACATTTACCATGCAAAGTACCAGATTTTGACAGATCTTGGTATATACTACGAGACCTGCAAGTGTCAGAGAACGTAACATGATACAAATAGGAAAAAAAAAAATGCGAGTGGATTTGGTATGGCCATGGTAAGTGTCTGGGGTTACTTACGATAGATAAAAAAAATGCGAGTGGATTTGGTATGACCGTGGTAAGTGTCTGGGGTTACTTACAAACCCAAGTAAGAGACAGGAGGACTCTTACTTGACCTAATCTAAGTGTCAAAAAGAATCTAACTCATCCAGGTACATGCCGAATGTTTCTAACCTCCCTTGGCAAGTGCCAGAAGTTTCTAATCTCCTAGATAAGTGCCAAAAAATTCTAACCTCCTTAGGTAAAGTGCTAAAGGTTTCTAAACTCCCTTGGTAAGTGTCAGAAGGCTCGACAAATTTCTAACCTCCCTCGGGAAGTGCCACAAGTTTCTAACCCACAGTGAGTGCCAGATGTCTATGAGCTACCTAGGAAAGTGACAGGGTTTTAAACTACTAGGATAAGTGCCAGGGGTTCTAACATGTATAGGTTAGTGCCAGAAGTTCATGAACTACCTTGGAAAGTTGCCAGGGGGTTCTAAAGTACCAAGAGCCAGCGATTTCTAACCTAACTAGGGTTTCTAAACTACAAAGGGCCAGTTATTTCTAACACAGGAAAGTGTTTAGGAGTTCTAACCTATTTAGGAAAGTGCCAGGGGTTTCTAATATACCTAGGAGAGTGTCAGGGGTTTCTAATATACCTAGGAGAGTGTCAGGGGTTTCTAATATACCTAGGAGAGTGTCAGGGGTTTCTAATAAACCTAAGAAAGTGCCAGGGGTTTAATATACGTAGGAAAGTGTCAGGGTTTCTAATATACCTAGGAGAGTGTCAGGGGGTTTCTAATATACGTAGGAAAGTGTCAGGGGTTTCTAATATACCTAGGAGTGTGTCAGGGGTTTCTAATATATCTAGGAAAGTGCCAGTGTGACATGACAGGTGTGATACGACGACCCCCAGTGTGACATGACAGGTGTGATACGACGACCCCCAGTGTGACATGACAGGTGTGATACAACGACCCCCAGTGTGACATGACAGGTGTGATACAACGACCCCCAGTGTGACATGACAGGTGTGATACAACGACCCCCAGTGTGACATGACAGGTGTGATACAACGACCCCCAGTGTGACATGACAGGTGTGATACGACCCCTATTGTGACATGACAGGTGTGATACGATCCCCAGTGTGACATGACAGATATGATACCACCCCCAGTGTGACATGACAGGTGTGATACCACACCCCCAGTGTGACATGACAGGTGTGATACGATCCCCAGTGTGACATGACAGCTGTGTTGGTTGCTTCACAAGTGTGACGACAAATGTGCGACCCCCCCACCACGAGTGTGACGAAAGAACGACCATATTAGTATGATGACAGCACTAACGTGGCAGTGTGTGACACACACACACACACACACACACACACACATAAACGATTCATCAAAGAACTACAAACGTGATTATGCATAAACCATTATTCCCGTCAGTAAATTATCATCATAATTAACAAAGCTTGAAGAAAAAAAGATAATCTTTACCCTCTAATACCCTCAAAAACATTGTAGAGAAGTTACATCTCGATTTCTATTGTCGAGCCGTTTTCTTCTTCATAGATCCTAAAGAAAACGAAAAACGGTTAAGGGGAAACTATAGAAGGAACAAAATGCACATGAATCTTAAGTGCCCCATAACTTTAGACGTTTATAGAGGTCATACTCATGAGGGTCTCACAACCACGGGGCTCATAATACTCATAATCTCACACTCTTTCACACTCACAAAGTTACGACCGTAGAGGCGTTATAGCCGTAACGTTACGTCGTGCGTTACGACTATCGGGGCCATCGCACACCCTTTATGGGGCCCCTCCCTTATTGCCGTCCCTCAACGTCTTCCTCATGACACTCACAGACGCCCAGACCCATGGCAGCGTCAGCTGCACGGCCGTTGACTGTGAGGGTGTCGTAAAACAGCTGTTTTCATACAGCAGGAAGCGGCTGTATGGGCAGCTGTTTTCATACAGGAGATAGCGGCTGTATGGGCAGCTGTCGTACAGCAGATAGTGGATGTATGGGCAGCTGTTGTACAGCAAGAAGCAGCTGTGTGGGCAGCTGTCATACAGCAAGAAGTGGCTGTATGGGCAGCTGTTTTCATACAGGAGATAGCGGCTGTATGGGCAGCTGTCGTACAGCAGATAGTGGATGTATGGGCAGCTGTTGTACAGCAAGAAGCAGCTGTGTGGGCAGCTGTTTTCATACAGCAAGAAGCGGCTGTATGGGCAGCTGTTTTCATACAGCAAGAAGCGGCTGTATGGGCAGCTGTTTTCATACAGCAAGAAGCGGCTGTATGGGCAGCTGTTTTCATACAGGAGATAGCGGCTGTATGGGCAGCTGTCGTACAGCAGATAGTGGATGTATGGGCAGCTGTTGTACAGCAAGAAGCAGCTGTGTGGGCAGCTGTCATACAGCAAGAAGCGGCTGTATGGGCAGCTGTTTTCATACAGCAGGAAGCGGCTGTATGGGCAGCTGTTTTCATACAGCAGATAGCGGCTGTATGGGCAGCTGTTTTCATACAGCAGATAGCGGCTGTATGGGCAGCTGTTTTCATACAGCAGGAAGTGGCTGTATGGGCAGCTGTTTTCATACAGGAGATAGCGGCTGTATGGGCAGCTGTCGTACAGCAGATAGTGGATGTATGGGCAGCTGTTGTACAGCAAGAAGCAGCTGTGTGGGCAGCTGTCATACAGCAGGAAGCGGCTGTATGGGCAGCTGTTTTCATACAGCAGATAGCGGCTGTATGGGCAGCTGTTTTCATACAGCAGGAAGTGGCTGTATGGGCAGCTGTCATACAGCAGGAAGCGGCTGTATGGGCAGCTGTCATACAGCAGGCGCTCTCATACATCTACTGCATCATGATATTACAGCTGCCCTCATGAGGCAACAGGTGTTCCTGACTGCCTTCCCTCATAGTGTTGTCCTCATGACACGCACAGACGCCCACCTCATAGCAGCTTCAGCTGCACAGAGCTGCTGCATGACGTAATACCTACATCACTAACAGCTGTATCATGCAACAGCTACCCTCATACTGAAGCTGTATGATACAACAGCCAGCTTCATGCAGCGGTTGTATCATCAAACCACTGCCCTCCTGTAGCAGCTGTATCATACAACAGCTTCCTCACAACAGCTGCATCATATAATAGCTGACCTCAGCAACACCCAACAGAACAGCTGCATCACAGAACAGCTAACCTCAGCACCACCCAATAGAACAGCTGCATCACAGAACAGCTGACCTCAGCGCCACTCAATCGTACAGGTGCATCACAGAACAGCTGACCTCAGCACCACACAATAGAACAGCTGCATCACAGAACAGCTGACCTCAGCACCACACAATAGAACAGCTGCATCACAGAATAGCTGACCTCAGCACCACCCAATAGAACAGCTGCATCACAGAACAGCTGACCTCAGCGCCACTCAATCGTACAGGTGCATCACAGAACAGCTGACCTCAGCACCACACAATAGAACAGCTGCATCACAGAACAGCTGACCTCAGCACCACACAATAGAACAGCTGCATCACAGAATAGCTGACCTCAGCACCACACAATAGAACAGCTGCATCACAGAACAGCTGACCTCAGCACCACACAATAGAACAGCTGCATCACAGAACAGCTGACCTCAGCACCACCCAATAGAACAGCTGCATCACAGAACAGCTGACCTCAGCACCACCCAATAGTACAGCTGCATCACAGAACAGCTGACCTCAGCACCACCCAATAGTACAGCTGCATCACAGAACAGCTGACCTCAGCACCACCCAATAGTACAGCTGCATCACAGAACAGCTGACCTCAGCACCACACAATGGAACAACCGCATCATGGAGAAATAACCACCATCCCGTTTTCTACAGGGTTAGAAGACGGGATGTGGTTCTGCCATGGAGGGATAGACGTCTCAAACATCACCGGATACACTACCTTGAAAAGCAGATAGGAATCGTCCAGTGCTCGCTCTCTCTCTCTCTCTCTCTCTCTCTCTCTCTCTCTCTCTCTCTCTCTCTCTCTCTCTCTCATACTCTCTCTCTCTCATACTCTCCCTCTCTCTCTCTCTCATTTTTTTCTCTCTCATACTCCCTCTCTCTCTCTCTCTCATACTCTCCCTCTCTCTCTCTCTCATTTTTTTCTCTCTCATACTCCCTCTCTCTCTCTCTCTCTCTCTCTCTCTCTCTCTCTCTCTCTCTCTCTCTCTCTCTCATCTCCCCCTGGGATGCTCCCTGCTCATGGCCACCTCATTATTGAGAGCAGATCGCTGGGGATGGGAGGGAGACCACGCTGTATATTTCAAGGTTGTCCCTCCAGGTGGTGGTTACGGTACCTGTAGGTGAAGAGGGCGGTGGGCACACCTGGTCGACACCTGTGTCGGTCTGGCACCAGCTGGAGGCCAGCGGTCACACCTGTGTTAGTCTGGCACCACCTGGAGGCCAGCAGTCACACCTGGTCGACACCTGTGTTGGTTTGGCATGAGCTGGAGGCCAGCAGTCACACCTGGTCGACACCAGTGTTGGTTTGACACCACCTGGAGGCCAGCAGTCACACCTGGTCGACACCAGTGTTGGTCTGACACCACCTGGAGGCTAGCAGTCACACCTGGTCGACACCTGTGTTGGTTTGGCATCAGCTGGAGGCCAGCAGTCACACCTGGTCAACACCTGTGTTAGTTTGACACCAGCTAGAGGCCAGAAGTTACACCTGGTCGACACCAGTGTTGGTTTGGCACCAGCTGGAGGCTAGAAGTCACACCTGGTCGACACCTGTGTTGGTCTGACACCAGCTGGAGGCCAGGAGTCACACCTGGTCAACATCTGCGTTGGCGTGGTACCAGCTTGAGATCAAAAAAGGCACATCCAGTGGGCATCGTGTCTACAGAGGTCTAATTCACCTCAGTGCAGACCACTGCTCTCACTAGGAAAGTGCCTTGTCCTCCATTTCTGCCTCGGCCAGAGTGGCATCATACGCCGTGCATCTCTCTTCACTCATCCTCCCTCCCGTTCGCCACAGTGTTTGTCGCTTGCCTTCCTCCGTTCAACGCATTGCGTTCCATTTGTCCAGCCAGTCCGATGCGATTCTCTCAAAATCGATCGAGGATTTTATTCCTTTTTCATCCAGGAAGAGTAAATGGGCGTTCTACACCCTACAATACGTTACTCTAAACTTATAATAATAGTAATACTAATACTAATAATAGTAATAATAATAATGATAATAACAATAACATAAATGATAATAATGATAATAATAATAATAACAATAATAATAATAACAAAATAATAACAAATAATAATAATAATAATAATGGTTTCATCATCACACAATTTCTACGTTGCATTATAGCATTATACAGAGCTTGGCTTTTCTCTCTGGTAAAGAGTATTTGTCCCTTATCGTGTGCACTGTGTTGTAACCCATTATAAACCTACACTTATATGTATGGATCTTTACTTTTACAAAAGTAAATTAGAGTAAAAAAAAGAAAAAAATGCACTAAATCGAAAAAAAAAACAGTAATATAATCATTCGTGTAAGTGATGGTCCCCCGCACCATTTTCGCTTCCAAACGAAAACGTGAACACATCTATTTTGCAAGTGGTATTTCGCTCCTGCTGTAAAGGACTCGTCTGAATAATAGACATGGCTTTGACTTCGATCGGAATTTACGGTAAAGTTTTTGCCGCTAATACGAATCTTTGGTCGACGTGGAAGCGCTGACCTATTGCGTCGACCTTTCCACCAATATAAAACCCCAGTGATCAGTGGTTTTAATTGTGTGTCTCTGGCTAAATAATAGCCCTCAGTTCCAGTCTCTGGTGTGTGTTATTACATACAACAACAGTGGTTTTAATTGTGTGTGTTTGGGTAAGTAATAGCACCCAGTTCCAATCTCTGGACTTGTGTGTGTTAAATAACAACAGGGCTGCCCTCTTTTTCCCTCCCCTGCATTTCTCTCTCTTCTCCTGGGCTGGGATGTTTCCTACAGTTTCGAAGCTACCCTCCAATCAGTAGCTGAGAAAGGATGGGCCCCTTAATAGTTCCTCGAAGACACTGGGGCTTGAGGTAAAACGCAAGACGTCGAAGTTCTTATGATAATATAATAAAGACAAAAAAAAAACTCATTTAGAATTATGAGGAATATTACGGATAAATTTTTCATATATTTTTTATCATTTTGATGAAGGGGTCAACGCGTAGCCCTGTACCGTGCAAAATCTCTTCTTAAATACTTTGAACTCTCTCTCTCTCTCTCTCTCTCTCGGGTCTGGTCTCTGTGTTGTTCATGAAGTGGTTCTGGTCTGTACGTGTTGTTCTCGACGTGTGTGTGTGTGTGTGTGTGTGTGTGTGTCTGTCTGTCTGTCTGTCTGTCTGTCTGTCTGTCTGTCTGTCTGTACAGTTATTGAAATTCACCAGTTTCATCTTTAACACACACATGGGCTATAGACAGGGTTGTGCGGAGGAGGGTGGATTTGTTGGAAATGAAATGTTTGAGGACAATATGTGGTGTGAGATGGTTTGATCGAGTAAGTAATAAGGGTAAGAGAGATGTGTGGTAATAAAAAGAGTGTGGTTGAGAGAGCAGAAGAGGGCGTTTTGAAATGGTTTAGTCACATGGAGAGAATGAGTGAGAAAAGATTGACCAGAGGTGGAGGGAAAGAGGAGGGTATATATATAAGCGGGGGGGTATATATATATGTAGCATTCATGGGATGGAATTGATCAAGTCATTCAGCTGGCCGTACCTTCTCAGCTAACATGAAAAAAGCCAACTATTATACAACAAGACATAAGATGCATTGGAAAGTGGTACGCGAGAGGGACTGGCGAGTCGACATAGTTCCTCATCCTTCGCCAAACCAGTCAGCAGAAGAGAAGAGGTGGCAAACTGTCTGCTGGCAAATATTAAGACTCGCTTTAGCTTATGTAAGATTCCCATGGAGAACAAGGAACTAATAGAATACGTCCAGAAGAGGGCAACAAAGATGGTGACCAAGTGACAGTACACAAGAGATCCGAGGCTAAGAATTCAACTACACTAAAGGACAGGGGAGTCAAAAAGGGTGAACTGATGAGACCTCTTCCAGTTATTCTAAAGCCATAGTGTTGCCAACATCGCATGACGTTTTGAGAGAGAGAGAGAGAGAGAGAGAGAGAGAGAGAGAGGGAGGGAGAGAGAGAGAGAGAGAGAGAGAGAGAGAACGAGAGGGAGGGAGAGAGAGAGAGGGAGGGAGAGGGAGAGGGAGAGAGAGAGAGAGAGAGAGAGAGAGAGAGAGAGAGAGAGAGAGAGAGAGAGAGAAAGAACGAGAGGGAGGGAGGGAGAGAGAGAGAGAGAGAGAGAGAGAGAGAGAGAGAGAGAGAGAGAGAGAACGAGAGGGAGGGAGGGAGAGAGAGAGAGAGAGAGAGAGAAACACGTTCTACGATTAGATTATGTTCAAGAGATGTGGCACCCCCCCATGGGAGTGTACATATCCCTCCTTGTACTGTGCCAAGACATATTTACGAGCTGGTAATTACATAGTTACTCCTGTGCCATTATTGCAATGTCTATCTTTCCTTAGTTCCTTCTTCGGTTTGGAAGTCAAGCTGACCAGGTTTTCCATAAGACTTCGTGCAATAGTCATTTGATTAATTACATAAGTGATGTGGTTAATCACAACAACGTGATCAATTACAAGTGTCATGTGGTTAATTAAAATGTAATTAAATTACAATTGTGTGATTAATTACAATAATGTGATTCAATACAATCATGTGATTAATTACATCAGTCATGTGGTTAATTACAATGTGATTATTACAAGTCATGTGATTAATTACAATAATGTGATTAATTCATCATAATCTGATTAATTACAAGCATGTCATTGAAATCAGCTAGGATCCGCTTTTAACTTTTTTTTAAAAAACATCCAAGCATTATAACAATGAACTAATCCTGGCCAAAAATGCATTTTTCATTCATTTACTAAACTCGAGAATTTTGTATAGACGGATTTAACGTTTATCAGTAGAAAATATAGCATCTAAAGAAAATGGGGTGTATATATCTAACTCTGATGAGAGGATGAAGAAGGTGTATTCTAGCAGCGACTCTCCATGTCATGGCTCCCAGCGAAGCCCTGCCCTGGTGCGGCTCTGGGTACGACCCTTGGGTACGAAGGCACGACCTTTGGGTACGACCCTCGAGTACGAAGGCACGACCCTTGGGTACGACCCTTGAGCACGAAGGCACGACCTTTGAGGACGAAGGCACGACCCTTGAGCACGACCCTTGAGCACGAAGGCACGTCCTTTGAGGACGAAGGCACAACCTTTGAAGACGAAGGCACGACCCTTGAGCACGAAGGCACGACCTTTGAAGACGAAGGCACAACCACTGAGTACAAAGGCACGGCTCTTGAGCACGAAGGCACGACCTTTGAGGACGAAGGCACGACCCTTGAGCACAAGGGCACGACCCTTGAGCACGAAGGCACGACCCTTGAGCACGACGGCATGAGGTACATCCAGTGTTGCATCTCAGTTTGGCAGACGCCGAAGACAAGGACGGAGTGAAACTGGACAGACTATTTCACTGCTCGTCAAATCTAATCTCACACAGGAAACTGGAAAATCTATTTCCGTGTTTGTGTTCTGTGTGTCCAATGTTAATCCCGTCCTTAACTGACACAGGTCAGATGGAACAGCCCCGAGCCATATGCAGTCCCCCCTCCATACGATTCCCCAACCGTTCTCCAACGTTGGCAAACAGAGAGAGAGAGAGAGAGAGAGAGAGAGAGAGAGAGAGAGAGAGAGCAAGAGAGAGAATGAGAGAGAGCAAGAGAGAGAATGAGAGAGAGCAAGAGAGAATGAGAGAGAGCAAGAGAGAATGAGAGAGAGCAAGAGAAAGAATGAAAGAGTAAGAGAGAGAACGAGAGAGAGCAAGAGAGAACGAGAGAGAGAGAGAGAGAGAGAGAGAGAGAGAGAGAGAGAGAGAGAGAGAGAGAGCGTGTGTCATGTTTCTCGGACAAAGTCATGCTCAACACACTACCTTCCCGCCGTGGTCTTGGACCTGAGGCAGCAGCAGCGGGGGAGGATGGTCTCTGTGAAGAACATTTCAAAAAAGAAAATAATAAGAAGTCTCGAACCATCATAAAAAAAAAGGTAAAACCCAAAGCATAGATCTTGGGGTCGCCTTCCTCCTTCCCCACACCCCAACGTCCCCCACACCTACCACGCCCCTGAAAGAGCCGCCTCCCCACGTCGCACGTCCCCACCTCCTCCCACCGACGGTAAACAGACCCCTGAGGCACTAATCAGCCTGATGCATCGTTGAGTGGGTTTGATCGCCTCTAGTGACAGCGCCGTGATTGGCCGGCCGCCCCCCGCCCCGACTTCCATCCATCGAGCGTCGCAATTTTTTGCCCCCTGGGCCCGGAGCGAGGGACGTGCACGCCTGACGTAAAGCTGCGACCGACGGAGACATCGGGGTTTACGTCCGTCGCCAAGTACAAAATGTCACCTTCACGTCTTCATGGTAAGGGAAGATATACATGGAACGACCCACAAGCACGACGGTACGACGCCTGGGGCACGACATGCAAACACGACGGTACGACGCCTAGAGCCACGACCCACAAGCACGACGGTACGACGCCTGGGGCACGACATGCAAGCACGACGGTACGACGCCTAGAGCCACGACCCACAAGCACGACGGTACGACACCTAGAGCCACGACCCCCTTCCACACGGAGGTAAAACCCTTGAGCGCAAAGGTAGCACTTGAAGACTTAAATAATAGCTGAGGGTCGTACCGTCGTGCACGAGATATAAGAAATACGTCGCAGTGGAAAAGAAAAAAGATCCCGATATTGTTAATCCCAAAAAGTGACTTAAAAACACTAAACACATTTAACTACTGAATGAAGGTACATGACACGCCATCTCGAGGTAATTTTAGACTTGATAAGGGTATGGTCGATGCAAACGCATACTAAACTTAAAGAGATAGAATGTCATGTCAGTTACTGACTTGTCCAGGCAATGAGTGTGAGTGTGCATGATAATTACAGGCAATAATTACAGGCAAGGATCAATAGGTATATCTTATGCTTGATATAGTACACTACGCACCTTTTTTTCACATATATATATACACTTGACAGGTCAGAAACTCAAATATAACCATGGAAAGGCCTGCGGGTCCTGGCTGTGGATAGGGAGCTGTGGTTTCGGTGTATTACACATGGCAACCAGAGAATGGATGTGAGCGACTTCCGGCGCTATATATATATACATATATATATATTGGGAATTTGAGCTACCGCTAATTTGATTACCGTTTTCACTAATATAAAAAGATAACCATTTTCTGTGATCGATATTTTAGTTGGGTTTACAGCCGTCGGATGGCGCTGATTGCCTGGGCCTCGGCGTCCCATTAACAATAATACGAAACTGCAGCAAATGCGCTCTTGAATCAAGAGGAATAACGTCGACTAAATGGATGTATTTCGTCATGTATTCACACTCACCGCTGCTCTCATGTGTATTATGCAAAAGGAGGAGTTCAACGGCTTTAGATTGGAATGGGGTTTGAAATCACGACTTCGAAAAACAGGATAGTAAAGCCACCTTACGAGGAATCCTGGGAAATATATATTTTTTTGTGAATTTCTTTTCGTCTGATCCTCACTGAGTTGAATTGTACTTACCGAACCTGCAGCAGATTTTGCGAAACATCGGTTCAACGCTCCTAGAAACGACGTTCAACGAGAACTAATTGCAAAACGCAAAGTTAATCATGAAGTTCACACTCTCTCTCTCTCTCTCTCTCTCTCTCTCTTCCTTTTTCCACCATATATAGAGACGCATTCCACACCACAAACTGGTCCACCTGACACACACACACTCTCTCCCTCTCCCTCCAGCCATCATAACCTGGGCCCCCCATCCATCCGATAGCTTACGACCATTCTCGCCACCTTCACTTGAGAGATTCCCTCATCCCCGAGTTGCAGTTCGACACCATCAGAACTGTATCGAGCCATTCCCAAGCCGGTACAGACCGCTACAGAAACATGCTTATCCCAACCACTTTAACCTAAAGTGTATGTTGTGTGCAATTGTTTATTGTGTGCATTTGTGTATCGTGTGCATTTGAGTGTATATCAACATTTTTTTCTTACTATTTAGTTACGTGTTTCTCAATGAACCGTAACTCATAATTATCATAATCATTATCATGTTTCTCAATGAACTGTAACTCATTATAATTATTATAATCATTATCATGTTTCTCAATGAACTGTAACTCATTATAATTATCATTATCACCATTATCATCAAGCTACAAGCACCCTTCAGACAGCAAACACAGCATTAGAGTGAGATACACCCATGATATAACCGAGCACAAAGCAGCACATTAACACAGCAGAGGAATTAACGCGTGTAGTTACAGAATGGTTGATCAAAACGTCCCTGGATCCAACCTTGTTAATATTAAACACACACACACACAGCTTCCAGCTATTTAACATAACCGGCACAGCTCGGACTATGTTGAAAAAAATGGCGATACGGGAGTGGGAAAGAAAGAGAGAGAGAGAGAGAGAGAGAGAGAGAGAGAGAGAGAGAGAGAGAGAGAGAGAGAGAGAGAGAGAGAGAGAGAGAATAAATACAGCCTAAGGCCATTCCTATCTCTCCCGCTTGGCGCTTGAGGGGCCCGGAGACCCCCACACCCTATTCTAGTTCTCACTTGAGTGCTGGAAATCAGACTCGTAGCACCGTCGATACCCTTCCCAAAACAGCGTCTGCCTTCCATGGGGGCTATCGACAGCTGCGAGTCGATATTGGTGGTGTGGCCGGTGGTCAGCGAACACAGCCTCCCAGCTACCAATTACGTCAGCGCACGCACTTGCCGGGGGGTATGCGTGTCTATATATGGTGGTGGTGGTGTCTATATATGTAGTTACAATAGCTGTCCAAATGTCGTCTATTCACATACGGCTTTTAAGTGCACCTATTTTTGCATCTAGTAACTGCGTAAAGTTGCGCCTATTTTTGGTAGCTATTAGAGGTCGCAAGTAAAGCCTATTTTTGTAGCTATTAGAAGTCGCAAGTAACACCTGTTTTTCTAGCTATTAGAGGTTGCAAGCAAAGCCTATTTTTGTAGCTATTATAGGTCGCAAGTAACACTTGTTTTTCTAGCTATTAGAGGCTGCAAGTAAAGCCTATTTTTCTAGCTATTAGAGATTGCAAGTAAAGCATATTTTTGAGCTATTAGAAGTCGCAAGTAACGCCTATTTTTGTAGCTATCAGAGGTCGCAAGTAAAGTCTATTTTTGTAGCTATTAGAGGTCGCAAGTAAAGCCTATTTTTGTAGCTATTAGGGGTCGCAAGTAAAGCCATTTTTTGTAGCTATTAAAGGTCGCAAGTAACGCCTATTTTGTAGCTATTAAAGGTCGCAAGTAATGCCTATTTGTGTAGCTATTAGAAGTCTCAAGTAACACCTATTTTTGTAGCTATTACAGGTCGCAAGTAAAGCCTAATTTTTGTAGTTATTAGAAGTCGCAAGTAACACCTATTTTTCTAGCTGTTAGAGGTCGCAAGTAAAGCCTATTTTTGTAAATGCGAGCGGTCCAAAGCTATGCCTATTTTTCTAGCTAGCAACTATCTAGTTACGCCTATTTTTTTTTTTTAGCTATTAGAGATCCAAAGTTGCCCTTATTTTTCTAGCTACCAGGTATCTTGTTACGCCTATTCTCCAGCTATTTGAGATCCACAGTTGCCCTAGAGGTTCTAAGTTATATCTATTTTTCTAGATGTTTAGCCGTAATCCCACACCATATACCAGAGTGCTTCGACCCCATACTAGATACCTAAGAAGTCTAGTCCCACACCACATACCAAAGTGCCCTAGGCTCACCACATGCTAGCAAAGTCCTCTGAACTTCCCACAATATTGAATATACCAAAAGTCGCAAAAAAAAGCATTTTACTTGCAAATTATATGTAAGAGAACTGGAGAGAAAGAGAGAGAGAGAGAGAGAGTGTGTGTGTGTGTGTGTGTGTGTGTGAGTGTGTGGTGACTGGAGCGAGTGCTTAACAAAGCTGTAGGGCTAAGGAGGTGCTCAATACAGCCTGGGGTCTGGTAGTGGATCTAGTACCCCTTAACATTACCCGACTCCACAACCTTTCTGCACGCAATCATCGATCCACAATATTTCTCTTCCTTTCCAACCCAATTGGACTACACCAATGGGCATCAAAAAAAAAATGTACTTCTATCATTGATCCTCGATCCTAACATAGCACGACTGAGACAATACAGCATATAGACATGAACTGCAATGCGTCCACTTCATAAGTAACGTATGGGGGGGGGCATTCAACCTTCCATATCCCTAGTAAAGTAATAAATCTTTATCAAAATCGAAGAATATACAGCTATAGACCCTGCCAGTGCATAGTGCTAATGTCTCTCAGATATTTTAGATATTTCAAAAGGAGAGTAATGGTGATCAATATTGACGCTCTATCATCAGACATCTAATTCATACATCTGTGAACCCCCTTGAGGACGACAGCACGACCTTTGAGCACGACTGTGCGACCCTTGAGCACGACAAGTGAACACGGCGGTACGACAATTGGGTTTGATGGATGGTCTCTGACCTGACCAGGCCTGGCCATCATACTCAAGGGTCGACCCGTTGTGTTCAAGGATCGTACCATCGTGTTCAAGGCTCGTACCGTCGTGCTCAAGGCTCGTACCGTCGTGCTCAAGGCTCGTACAGTCGTGCTCAAGGCTCGTACAGTTGTGCTCAAGAGTATGAGTGATTATAATCCCAACTGCCAACGTAATTAATCAAATCCATCTACATGCAAGTTTAATTACATTATTCTTACCTTTGCCAAATCATTTTTGTTATATATCTCGTGTTTGCTTTAAAATTAGCTTTATATATCCTTTTCTTTTTTCTATCTTACATTCAAAACATTCCCTTCGGAAATGTACGTTCTAATCAAGCGTTCTATCAACCACCTTGATTAGATACAGCCTTTTATTAGTTGAGTTAACTAAGGTTCTGGGAGTTCTAATTAAACTAGTGTCTGTTCTCTAATTAATGTTTCCTAGCGAGTATGTCGGGGGAAATATTACGCATGACTGTAATTACCCGCTGAAACATTTTGCATTATTCACCATTCATGCAGCCTTCCCTCACAGGAAACGTAATTAATTGTTTATTTATTCAAGTCTACCAGTAAGGCTTGTATCATAAACTCTCTCCCTCTTTCACTCTCTCTCTCTCTCTCGTGTGGCGGGGTAGCGACGGGAATGGATGAAGGTAGCAAGTATGATTATGTCCATGTGCATATGTCTATGTATGTATATGTCTGTATACGGTGAAATGTATATGTATGTATATGTGCGTATGGGGGCGTTATGTATATAGATGTGTATGTGGATGGGTTGGGCCATTCCTCGTCTGCTTCCTTGCGCCACCTCGCTAACGTGGGAGACGGCGGTTAAGTATAATAAACATAAATACATAAACAGACATAAACGCCCACATACGCACATATACATACATATACACATCAAAATATACATACATACAAATTCTCTTTCAAGTCAGGTTTACGCTTTCCAACTTAATCCGTTTTCTCTCTCATTCATAATTCGCTGACCATCCGTTTTCAATGAATCCAAGTTGTTGGTGAAAGACACGGAAGCCATTGTATGTCCGCTACTTGCTACCACTGGAAAGACTTTCTCGCAAGGCCTTCAATTCAGCTAGTGGAGGTTCCTCTCTTCCATTCATTGACAAAAAAGTCGAGTCGAGGTTCTCGTAATCTTTTCAATGCAGGAGAAGGGTCTTGAGGAACCAGGCTTTCCTTGTTCTCAAAGGCGGTTTGTTCATTTCATAGAAACGGAACCCGCTTGCCTGCCCGCCTCGTGGGTGCTTTTCTCAGAATTCCTCGCTGTTAAGGGGCATAATTTGCATATATCAAGATGATTACGTCTTCCTTATATAAAGGCTTTTATTACTCGCTTCCTCGTATGACAAATCGTGTGCTGACTGGAGATGTATTCTGTATGTTAATGTGCAATGTCTGTGCTTTTTCCTCTCTCTCTCTCTCTCTCTCTTTCTCTCTCATGCTGTGTATACTAGTCGCAAGCATAAAGGCAGCACAGAAACTGGGTCTCTAACATTCGAAATGAGCTAATTTGGCTAATCATTTAACGGTCTAATTGCGGTTGCTTGCACGGTACGTCCAGGTTCTAAACTTAGCCTTTAAGTTCTCCTTAGTACCATAAAACTCCCAGAATAGAAGGAAACGACCTTCAAGCACGCCGGTACGACCACCGAGCACAATGATACGACCCTTGTCTACGATATAACGACCCTTGACCCGTCCCTCAAGGGTTCTTGAGTGTCAAGTCAAAGGCCAAGTCATTATACCGAAGGGTCGTGCCGTCGTGCACATACTGTCGTACCGTCATGCACCAACTGACAAACCGTCGTGCTCAAAGGGCCGTACCGTCGTGCACAAGGTCGTCTCTGTCGTGCTTTCAGGTGTCGTACTTTCGAATTCAGAGAGGCTACCTTACGACAGAGCGAACGCTTACGAGACTATACACACAGACCTCAATAGAACTCTTGGTCTCTCTCACGCTAATGAGGCATAATAGTTTACCTGGGTACTTGGGGCTCCAGACATGTCGACTAGCATTAAGGACGTCAACCTCAAGTCACAAACAAGGAAGATTAGAACGCCATTGTCAGGTGTTTAGGATAACTCTTCAGACACTATACAACGCTGCTCACGACGTATGGCCCTTGGGGCATTAGCTACATGAAGATACCTACTGTAGGAAACGCACCAACCCTTATTACGGGCGTGTCAGTGAAGGACGCAGAGTGAGGTCTAAGGTCTTAGGGCCTGAAGATGTAAGAGTGAGGTCTGAGGTTGCCATCAGGACGTAAGAGTGGGGTCTGAGAAGGGCCTGAAACGTAAGAATGAGGTCTGGGGTTCCCATCAGGACAGAGTGAGGTCTGAGGTGGGCCTGAAACTTAAGAGTGAGGCCTGAAGATGTAAGAGTGAGGTCTGGGGTTGCCATCAGGACGTAAGAGTGGGGTCTGAGAAAGGCCTGGAACATAAGAATGAGGTCTGGGGTTTCCATCAGAACAGAGTGAGGTCTGAGGTGGGCAAGATGTAAGAGTGAGGTCTGGGGTTGCCATCAGGATAGAGTGAGTTCTGAGGAGGGCCTGAAACATAAGAGTGAGATCTGGGGTTGCCATCAGGACGTAAAATGAGGTTTTGGGTGGCCTGAAGGACGTATAGTGAGGTCTAAAGTAGCCTGAAGGACGTGTAGTGACGTCTGAGGTGGCTTGGAGGACGTAGAGTGGGGTCTAAGGTGGCCTGAAGGACGTAGAGTGAGGTTTAGGGTGGCCTGAAAGACGTAGAGTCTAAGGTGGCCTGAAAGACATAAAGAGGGGTCTAGGATGGCTTAAAGTCGTATAGTGAAGTCTCAGGTGGGCCGAAGGACCTAAAGTAAGGACTGAGATGGCCTGAAGAATGGGGTGTGAAGTGGTCTAAGGGACGTATAAGTGAACTAAACCAATAATCATTGAATCCGATTCGTAATCGACTCTGGTCTGTTCACAATTCCGAGTCTCTTCGAATACTCTGAGGCTCCGAGCCCCTTACTTCGAATACTTTGTAACTCGTTGTGTCAGTCAGCGGAGAACAAGACACTGATCACGTGTTAGGTGCTTTAATCCATGGGTACATCCAAGCGACTTCTAAGTCACCAACTTGTCTTCTTAAGTACCACAGACCAGCGGAGAAAAGGTCACCCAGCCCTTCGTCTTTTCTCCACGAGTGACATAACGGTTCAATGATTCGACTCCAGGTGTTGCCTGCTGCTCCTTCGGGGTGCGCGTGCAACGAAGCGTGCTAAAGAGAGAGAGATTCTCTTCCATACTCCCACATCAAATGGCGACCAAAGTTATTGGTTAAGCTTCTCTGATCCATAAAAGGTTGGGTATATACTTGAGAGACATGCTTGCGATGACGAAAAACACATCTGGTCTAATGATATTTGTATTCTAATTAGCCTCTCGTCTTCACAAGAGTACTATACGAGACTACAAGCAAGTCTCTAAAAGAATATCCCTCTTCCTATCTCGAGACTTTAAAAAGCTTTAGCCCATTGTCCATTGTGGAAGAAAAAGTTCTTTGCGGTTAGCGGTCTCCAGCCAGAGAGCCCGAGTTTGAACTGCTGAAAATCTGCCGTGTGGCGTCTAGAACAATCCTTCGAGTTATTGGTCCTATACCACTGTAGGAAGACCTGCCAATAGGTCTCATCTACCCTACACCACTCGAAGACGACCTATCAACAAGGCTCGTCTACTCAGCTGTGTCTGTCAGTGTGTGATGTGTGTTCCGTGCCTTTGCAGTCATTGTTTCAACCAAAGAAATTCTCATACAGGCTAAAAAAAACGACTTCTAATGTAGACACCGATGACTATATCATCATACAATATAGACCCCACTTGCCGTAACTACACAACACATTCATTCATTCTTTTCATATCTGTCACAGATTTTCCTTGCGATTCTTCCTCTCGACCACTCACCTCTCTCCCTTCACCTGCCTTCTCACTCTATCATCTTCATCGTCGTATAGCGCGACGATAAATCAAATTAGTTAACAAAGATGAAACAGATTGGCTCGAACGGTCTTCATACACTGATGATCGAAAAGAAAAGAAAAAAACCAACTGTAGTCTACCTGTATGACAATGGAACTGACAGTCGCTTCCCTTGACATTCATCCATTTCCAGACTTTCGGAAACATGTGACAAGTTCCAGCAGCTTTCATGATCTCGCTAAATGTTAGCGACGTACAGTTTGTCTCCACTGCCATTCCACCACCCCAAAAAAAAAACAGTTTTCTCTATCTTCTAAAACGTTTATCCGTTCTTCGTTACTGTTAGATTTGTTGTGTGGTTACGTATCTGGTATGGGTTCTTGCCTTACGAAGGCAAGACGACCATTGACTGCATGATCTCAAGGAAAAAGCACCAGTGACCCACTCTCGGTCTTATGGGTTGCAGTGTCCACTCAGTCTATGATCGTAATGTCCAAACTCACTCAACCTCACTTTCTTCTGTGCTGTTGGACACTCAAGACTTAAAACACTTTTGCCATTCGCTTTTCGAGCAGCCACACTGATATCCCAATCTTTCCAAAGAAAAAAAAAATTCTTGTATTTTTTTTTATTATTTTTTGGTTTCTAAAACACACCCAGAGGTTCAGGTCGCAAAATCTGGCCAATATACCTACGGGTTGCACCGTTCAAGTCAGGAGGGTTAATTTACTAAAAGAAATTTCAATTTACTTGATGAACAATTGGTCCAATGTGAAAGGGGAAATTCTCAATATATTCTTTTCTGATATATTCTAGCCTTACTGCGTTCACCCATCATGATTTCTTCGGAGCTGAGACGGTACGGGGAGCTGAATGTTATAATCAAGATGTTCATATTTACCTTACATAAACAAACAAACACACACACACACACACACACACACACACACATCAGCCAGCCAGCCTAATCTATCGATTCTCAAGGAAGATGAACATCTAGGGGTGACTGCAGGCCGGCTACCAATCTAGAAGGAAGAACAGTGTGGCCACGTTCAACAAACTCGACACGTCTCAGCAGCAGAGAACAGATCACTCCTCTGTACCTGCTGTCAACCGGGGTAAGACAAAGGTAATGAAAGCTCTATCGACGCAGAACAGAGTTCCAGTTCTTGCTCAGCCATAAGATTGAAAGAGACTAACCGAACGCCATAAACAAAGACGTGTTGAGGTAGGACGCGTTCAAGGGTCATTTCCAGGGATGGAACTTCTGAGACTCAGCGAATAAGATCCTTGGGTATAGAGCACATATGATGTGCTGCCAATATGGCAACAAATTAGCAGATTAAGAACCGTTTTGTAAGTGTATTTCTTGCGTGGCGCAGTACGATAGTTTCAACCACATCACAAGAAGAGAAGACACGCAAACTGCACTGCCTGACGCTCGATGCACACTACCAATGGTGGACTAAAACAAATGATATGAAAAGAAAGAAAAGATATGGAAAAAAGATGTATTTAAAGACAAGCGAAAGTTCGGTCATCCCGATACCCTACAATCTATAACTCGCTGGGTAATTGGAAAAGTTGTATACTTTCGAAAAAAAATTGATTTAGTTTCTCTTTCAACACAAGTGTGGCTCATCAGCTGCCACGACAGGGCGTCCACGTCAAGTTACAACCACCAACAGAAATATCTTCATCCCCTTCTTCAAGAGTGACGGATAAGTCGTAAGACCAAAAAACACATATTTATGTACCTCATCCATGGGTGTCGAAGACCCAGAGCCTACACAAAAGTCCTCGTTCTCTACGCCACACTCAAGACACAAGTCTATAAACCTGGGGTGCTCTCGCCTACTCCCACTGTGTTTCATAACACGAATGTTCCCGATCCCGTCTCTTTTGTACTTGCTTCTCCGCCTGCGTCCAAACTCGGAGGACAGCTTGCCCTGTGGTTATCTGACACCGTAAAGGGATGGCATTTGTCTCCTGATAAAGTTCAATACTAATTAGAAAAAGTCACTGACACACACAGACACTGTCTGACACACTCGCCAAAGGCCAATAGAGATGCTTGAAGACTCCGGGGGTCAGTTTGAGAAAGAGAGAGATTGTGTAGGTTCTAGTCAAGGAACCCAAAAGTCGGATAAACGGGAATTTTTAACCGGATAACCGGTGGTTACGAGGTCTGGACGAATCTAGACGGATACTTAGAATAACCGATACCTGAAAGTCGGATAATCGAACGTTATGCCTCTTAGAAAACGACAACACGATCGACTAGTGCCATAAATGATATGTGACAAGCCGGCCGGAGAACTCCCTCCAAACGAAGGTTTTAGCGGCAACTGTCTATCGCTTCCTCCAGCCTTGTGACAGCCACAATCGGCGTCCCGGCTGGAAGGGGACATCAAATTTAGGAAGACATTTGTTAACGTCGACGATTTGAGAACTATATCAAAGTACAGGGATGGCTGTGGACACGGCCACCGCACACAACATACGTAGATTAACGAAGGGGTTATAAGGTTATCATGTAAACACGGCCACTGCAGACAACATACGTAGATTAACGAAGGGGTTATAAGGTTATCATGTAAACACGGCCACTGCAGACAACATACGTAGATTAACGAAGGGGTTATAAGGTTATCATGTAAACACGGCCACTGCAGACAACATACGTAGATTAACGAAGGGGTTATAAGGTTATCATGTAAACACGGCCACTGCAGACAACATACGTAGATTAACGAAGGGGTTATAAGGTTATCATGTAAACCCGGCCACTGCAGACAACATACGTAGATTAACGAAGGGGTTATAAGGTTATCATGTAAACCCGGCCACTGCAGACAACATACGTAGATTAACGAAGGGGTTATAAGGTTATCATGTAAACACGGCCACTGCAGACAACATACGTAGATTAACGAAGGGGTTATAAGGGTATCATGTAAACATCGACTGAGAGGTTGATATTGCAATGTGTCAGTTTTTTTTCTTCTTTTCACTTATTTCAGGTGTGTTTCCCGATGGATCGTGGTACCGGGCATCTACCTACTCATTCTAGTTCATAATTTTAGTTCATAATTTCATCACTGAAAAAAAAAGATCGATTCTGATGATGCTGGTGTTAGTGTAGGACTGTGGGGACACCTCTGTCCATGGCTATGATGGAGGACTGGGGAAACCACAGTCTATGGCTATGATGGAGGACTGGGGACACCACAGTGCATGGCTATGATGGAGGACTGGGGACGCCACAGTCCATGGCTATGATGGAGGACTGGGGACGCCACAGTCCATGGCTATGATGGAGGACTGGGGACGCCACAGTCCGTGGCTATGATGGAGGACTGGGGACGCCACAGTCCGTGGCTATGATGGAGGACTGGGGACGCCACAGTCCGTGGCTATGATGGAGGACTGGGGACGCCACAGTCCATGGCTATGATGGAGGACTGGGGACACCACAGTCCGTGGCTATGATGGAGGACTGGGGGGGACATTCTACAGCGCTCCCTCTCCCCGGCCGTGGAAGCATACACGTCCACACTCACTACATAAGAGTTCAGGCAATCGAGCCGTCTGGAACTTTAAACAGCTGACGACCTTTCCCTCTCCTTCGAGAATAAAACTTTCAAACAATATCCTCTCTCTCTCTCTCTCTCTCTCTCTCTCTCTCTCTCTCTCTCTCTCTCTCTCTCTCTCCTCTTGCTCAAGTCAAACAGGTTATGAAGTACCCATGTCCTAAATTTTTGGGTCCTCTTTAAGTGCAAAAGCAACTTGGGGGGGTAAGAAACCCAGGAGCTACTAAGCTAACGAGTCGCCATCCTGTCATTACAATACTCATATTGCACTCATCTCCCAAGAAACGAAACCTAAAGACGTAACACAAAGAAACAAAACTTTGTTTCTCTCTACGCACAGATGAAACACTTGGTTTCGTTCAGCTCTCTCTCTCTCTCCAGTTGGCTTCGTTCTTTAGCTAAACAATCGAAAAGCCCAAGATACAGACAGCTGTTCCTCAATTACAGATGCAACACATGTCCCTGCAGATATACCTGAGGAGGGCAGTACAAACGCCCCGCCGCGGTGCGTGACGTCGCATACTCGGCGCATATACCGCATACTCGAGCACGTAAGCCCGGGAGTTGAGGTATGCCGAGCCGGAGCAGATCAATACGGCCCAGAAAAGAGATGTAATACCTCAACTTGTTAACTGTGGGGGTGAGAACGAGGCGTTGTGTGTGTGTGTGTGTGTGTCCCCCCGCTCTAGAGACCCCTGCAGACCTGCGGTAGGGAGATGGGCGAGCTAAATAGGGAGGAGGCACAGGGTAGACCTCAGGGTGAGGGGCCGGGTTGGTCAATGGGGAAATGGATAGGCGATGGAGGAGAGAGAGAGAGAGAGAGAGAGAGAGAGAGAGAGTAAATGTGTGTGTGTATGTGTGTGTGTTTGGACGCGGGTAAAGAGAAATATTACGAGTACTGCTGACGAAGGACCCGGTACGAGGAGTCGACGGCTGATGCCTCTCCTGCAGGAGTAGATGACGAAGGTAGATGTAGGGAAGAGGTGAGAAAGGGAGGCCGTCTCTCCTGCAGGAGTAGATGACGAAGGTAGATGTAGGGGAGAGGTGAGAAAGGGAGATCATGAAGCGAACGATATGCGTGTGTGTGAAATCTTTCCCTAGTACCAAAAGCGGACGAGACACGTCCTGGAAGAGATGGTACCAAAGTGGCTGAAGGTACATGGCGAAAATGGGAATTAACCCACGTTGCTTTGGTGATTAATCAAAGCCTAGGAAAAATGGGCAAATGTACGGGTTTTCATAGCTTCGTTGAACCTCCAGATTTTCGTATAAACGTCCAGGAGATTTTTCTTCGTTAAATTATAATGAAAGCAATCCCATGGCTCCTATGGCAATGAATAGGTCCCCAATTAATCTAAGGTGAAATGCCCTCTTGGTATTTCACCATCATTAAACCTGAAGTGGATTTATTAAGTATTTGAAAATACATTCTTACCCAACCAACGACTTCGACACACGACTATATAAGCAGCTGTACGAAAGCACTTGAACAATCCCAACCTATTCATATATATATATATATATATATATATATATATATATATATATATACCAAATGGCGTACTAGCATAGTCTCTTCGATGTATATCAACTGACTTGTATTTCTCTCTTGTGTCTCCCCGATGATGTGATTATTACACGAAAGTGCACTTGGGAACTTATCGTGTTTCATTTTCCCCATGGACTCATAGGAATATATATATATATATATATATATATATATATATATATATATATATATATATATATATATATATATGCTCACTTCACAGCCTTTGCTAATCCTCCCGATTCCTAGACGAATAGCACTGACCAGGGAGGTGTATTACCTCAAAGAAAACGATCGGACCAGGAAGACGTATGAACAACACACACACTAACACATGACAACAATGTCAACAGGAGACGACTCCCACTCCGCGTCACTGAGGTCAATCAACAGAAGGAAAGAAAGAAGCGATATCGTCAGACTGAATCGAAACGTTGAAGAGAGCATCTAAGTCGAGTTCGATGTTGGTCTGGTACTCTTTAAAAGACACGGCTTCGGTGCAGAAGACCGTCCCATCGAACCCTTCAGTAGGATGAGTGTGTGGGGGGGGAGAGTGTCTGTGTGAGTGTGTGTATGTGCTTGTACTTATCTTGCTCCAGAGCGGATTAAAAGAGCAGGAATAATAATGAGTGGTGTTCGCTGGGAGGGCCATAATGAGGAAGAGCTCGGCGTTGTGGCGATGGTGATGGCTCGAACTGAACGAACTCATGGAGGGTAAATGGCCAGACCCCCTGCCTCGCTAGTGGGGCGCCCTGCAGTGTTCCTGATTGCCACCTAGATCATAATTACCTGGTGGCCAGGTGGTGCTGGTGGTTGGCTGGGGCTACTACCTGCCAGGTCGTGGTAGGTCAGTGCTACTACCTGCCAGGTCGTGCTGGTGGTTGGTTGGGGCTACTACCTGCCAGGTCGTGGTAGGTCAGTGCTACTACCTGCCAGGTCGTGCTGGTGGCTGGCTGGTGCTACTACCTGCCAGGTCGTGGTAGGTCAGTGCTACTACCTGCCAAGCCGTGGTAGGTCAGTGCTACTACCTGTCAGGTCGTGGTAGGTCAGTGCTACTACCTGTCAGGTCGTGGTAGGTCAGTGCTACTACCTGTCAGGTCGTGGTAGGTCAGTGCTACTACCTGTCAGGTCGTGGTAGGTCAGTGCTACTACCTGTCAGGTCGTGGTAGGTCAGTGCTACTACCTGCCAGGTCGTGGTAGGTCAGTGCTACTACCTGTCAGGTCGTGGTAGGTCAGTGCTACTACCTGTCAGGTCGTGGTAGGTCAGTGCTACTACCTGTCAGGTCGTGGTAGGTCAGTGCTACTATATGCCAGGTCGTGGTAGGTCAGTGCTACTACCTACCAGGTCATGATGGTGGTAGGCGAGTGCCAAGTTCACTTGGCAAAGACACACACACAAAAAAAAATCGTCAAACATTTCCTCTTGATCCGATTCTTATTTACGAAAAAAAATACGAAAGGAAATACAGATTTTTCCCCCCGCATTGTGTAGGGGAAATTGCTGGCCAATTCAGGGCAATTGTGGGATTCATATGAGTAATGGGGTAAGAGGGAGGAGATGAAGGGAAATAATTGTATACAATTGTCTTCATGATCCCCACTACGTACCTTGGGGAAGGTACCTGCGGAGTGAGGTCCAGGTACAGCAGCCACAGCAGCAGCTGCCTGTACCGCCCCAGCACAGCAGCAGCTGGCTGTACCGCCCTAGCACAGCAGCAGCTGGCTGTACCGTCACTACACAATCAGACGTTGATAATACGAAATCGACAATGACAAATCCATACGTATATATATATATATATATATATATATATATATATATATATATATATATATATAAATATACATTCGCCATTTTCCGCGTTAGCAAGGTAGCGTCAAGAACAGATGACCGTGCCTTTAGGAAAATTAAAACAGGATGGGAGGATTTCCAGCCCCCTGCTCCCATCCCTTTTAGTCGTCTTTTACGGCACGCAGGGAATACGTGGGCAGTATTCTTCCTTCTCTATCCCCTGGGATGATATATATATATATATATATATATATATATATATATATATATATATATATAGCACTTCACTCAGTCGTTTTGTTCTTACCAAACCCAGTTCCAACGAATCTCATAAAAGTACGAAACCTAGTGGGAACACTGTTACGACGTGATCTCACACTGGGGAGAAAAATCCCAGACATAACGAGATTGAAAGGAGTTTTCTAGCCAGAACAATGTAATTAATTATACTTTGCCGTCGAGTATGATAAGTTCAGGCATTTTTATCCTCTAAACTCTGTGGGTTCCCAATTCGAATGGGGAGAAGAAAGAAAAAAAATCGCTAAATTCAGAAAAAATTCTCATTTTTATAATCTTCACACAAGTCGATTAATGATTTTAATCATTTAGAAGGCATCAGTGGGTCACTTTTTTATTATCATTTTTTTTCTGGTGGGGGGGGGGAATTATTTAATGATGTTCCAATATAACATTTGATGTTCGTATTAGTGTCAGGCTTCAGAAAAATTTCAAAGGTCCACACAGACATATGAATCTTCCACGACTCACAAAATGCAAGTGTTTTTCCTAGTAAAAGCAAAAGACAAATTATTCCAGGACATACAGCACACCTTGTCTTAAGCCAAGAGTACAGTGACATTATTCTGTACGTCACAGAATCAGTAATCCATTACACACCGTGTGTCACAGTTAACATAGATCCTAAGTCTAGTCGTGGCAGTTCGAATCCTTCTGTTGCAGAATACTTCGACCATGGGAATGAATGTCCAATGTCTCTTTTTTTATGTATCGTTGCTCACCGTCTCCCGCCTTAACGAGGTAGGACCCCCTCTCTAAGTGTCATGTATATAACGTACCGAAACCAGAGCACACCATCCATAGACAAGCACCTCAGACCATCCTGTCTTTCTTTCTGACTGCTTCATATACCCTGGCTCAGCCCAGTGACTGCACGTCGCCCCCAGTATACCACATGATTCCAGTTCATTCTGAGCTATGCCTGTCTTGAATCTTCAAGCTCCAATAGCTCAAAGGCTCTTTCATGCCATCCTTCCTTCCTCTTTCTGAGGTTCCCCAGAGGTAGTCTCCCTTGATTCCTCTACTTCTTACAAAGAGATCCTCTTAGTTATGTCTCTCTTCACTCATCCTCTCCATACGTCCAAACCATCTCAACACACCTTGGTCAGCTCTCTCTCAGACTATGCTCAAAACCACATCACTCATACACTGTCATTCTTTACAAGGATAACCTGCATCACATAACACACAATTTTCAGTCATTCTATTTTCAACACTTTCACCCTCTACTATACCCATAAACATGCCCATCTTTGCCCTAGGACACACTAACCTCCCTGCCTACACACTCCATAATCCACCCAGAGCTATAGCACTCTACCCTACCCTGCGATTCACTTTATCCCCAATAGATCCATCCGTTGCTATGCCCATTCCCAAATACCTCAAGAGGCACTCCACCCTCTCCAGATTCTCCCCATTCAAACTCACACTCAAGCCATCCTGTTTCGCCCTCTTGCTATACCTCATTAACTTCGTACATAGTAACTCACAATATCCTCATTTGACAAGTACTTCTGGAGCTTCCCTCTCTCCCGCTAGTGTCACTTGTAAACAAAGCTTACTCACTGATGCAGCCTCCATCCCCAGCATACTGTAGACCCGCTCCTCTCTCCAAGGCACTTCACAGCACTGTCCATGAACATATAAAAAACAGCGAAGGTGGCAATACACTATCTTTGCGCAGACCTACCTTCACGTAAAGCACTCTCCCTCCTCCCTTCCCACTTACACACACGCCTCAATCTCCCGATTAAAACTCGTCACTGAATCTCGCACGTTTCCTCCCGCACCATATATTCGTAATTACTTCCATAGGGGATCTCAATCAACCCTATGACATGATTTCTTTAAGTCCATATATGCCATATACAATTCCCTCCCTTTATTTCTCAAGGTAAGGAACTGTTCCACACACACACTCACACACTCACACACCCACACACACATCCACAACCACCCACCCACACACACATCCACAACCACCCACCCACCCACCCACACACACACACCTTCCCACTCCCAAAACCGTACTGTTCCTCCCCAGTCTGGAGTTCTGTGCATGCCACCTGCGCCGTTATCCCTCTGGATCAACGCTTCCTTCTCCATGCAACTCACCAGCCACACTCAACAAACCCCCACACATCTCTGAAATTCAACCATCTTGCCTTTAATTATACAATCTTGCGCCCGTCTTAGGGGAAAATAGACACGACGGCTATATCAACTAACACCATTAAGGGTGAGATCCATCCAGGTTCACTGTATGTATATCACTGGATTAAACTATTTTTCTTTCTTTTAGGTGTAAGGGAGCATCTAAGATGAATGATAACCCAGGTTTTGTGAGTCTTAACTCAGAAAGGTCAAGTTAATGATACAAGCCGTGGAAAGGTCAAGATAGCGGTAAATGACTCAGAAAGGTCGAGATACATGGCGTGGAGAAGGTTGAAATGGCATTACACACATCACAAAGGTCAAGAGGATGATACATAGATTAGATAGGTCAAGATAGTGATACATGAACTTAGGAAGGTCAAGATAGTGATACATGACGCAGAAAAAGGTTAATTATGGTGATACACGGCTCACACGGGTCAGGATAGTGATACATGAATTAGACAAGTGTGTGTGTATGTGTGGGTGTGTGTATGTGTGGGTGGGTGGCTGGGTGTGTGTGTGTGTGAGAGAGAGAGAGAGAGAGAGAGAGAGAGAGAGAGAGAGAGCCATCACTACCACACCACAATGGTGGGGTTCCATTAGGAATAATATACTTTAACGACTGACAGCAAGCGCCACGTTTCCCTCCCCCTCAACCCACCACCAACACCACACGTCCTCTTCCCGAAAAAAAAAGAAAATGGGATCAAAGTCTTCATGAAGGAGACAAAAAACTCCCTCTGTCGACCAGCAGCCATAGAGCAAACACCCTCTCTCTCTCTCTCTCTCTCTCTCTCTCTCTCTCTCTCTCTCTCTCTCTCTCTCTCTCTCTCATAATGCCCTCCAAAGTCACGTTAATTGGACCCAAGCATGAGACTGCAGCACTGAACTAATTAACTTTCCCTCGACTTCTTCACAATGTGTTGCATTCTCTCTCTCTCTCTCTCTCTCTCTCTCTCTCTCTCTCTCTCTCTCTCTCTCTCTCTCTCTCTCTCTCCCTCTCTCTCTCTCTCTCTCTCTCTCCCTCTCCCTCTCTCCCTCTCTCTCTCTCTCCCTCTCCTTCTCCCTATCCCTAATGTTGAACGTGTTAAAACCATTAAACCAGCAGCCAATTCAGCACATTTCGTGCTTTGAATTATACCCAAATGAATACTGATGATTTACGTGATTAGGGAGGAAAATGAAATGGAATAAAAAAAAATATTGCATAACTAACGTCAAAGACGATAAAATTTTTTTGTGGGGAGGGAGTATTTTGATATTTTGTCAAATTAATCGACAAGTCTTTTTTTCTGTCAAATACAATGACAGCTCTTTGAGGTGAAGGGCTTCTAAGAGGTAATTACATCTGGCTTTCCAACCAATTTTTCTTCTTTTTTTTTTTTTTAGGTGGGTGGGTTGGTGGGACAGGTCATGGAGGTAAGGGGTAAGGTCAAAGGTCAGGGACAGGAGTGAAAGAGGGGGACACAGATATAAGGTTAGAGGTCACAAGGGTCAAAGAATGTGGTCCATGTACCTAGTTATGACACCAGGTGGTGAACCACATAGCCTAGTTATGGCACCAGCTATGCCACCATACAACACCCCTGTCCCTTAACTATGGCAACGTACAGTATCTTATCCCCCATCTATGCCACCCTATGGCAATCCTATCCCTCAACTATGGCACAATCCAGTATTTTTATCTCCCTGCTATGGCATCTCTACCCCTTAACTATGACACAGTCCAATACCGTGTGTGTGTGTGTGTGTGTGTGTGTGTGCCTGTGTCTGTGTGCCTGTGTCTGTGTCTGTGGGTGTGTAAGTCTGTGTGTGTGTGCTGGCTATGGCACCATACACCGATCTCCGACCAGAACTTATTGCACTCCACAATGTCCTTCCCTCTCCAAGTTATGGCACCGTAAAAAGACCTCAAACCTCCAGCTATGGCGGGGCGCCACCCGAGCGTCCTTCTGTTCCCCTACCACCATAATAGAACCACAGGAGGTCCACCTCCAGCCCATCTAGGACACCACACAAACCCCCTTCAACAAAGAGAGGGAGGGGTCGGGTCGCCCTGCGTGTACATCCACCATATCTTCCACCTTCACTATGGGAGCCATTGATCCAAGGCGCCGTATTATTTTGCTCGCTGCCAAAAGTGTTTGCTGGGAATGTTTGCCTCCGGTGGGGAAAACCCATTTTCCATCGCCTTCGGTAAATCAGTTTCTTTTTTTTTCCCCACCCATTGGTCAAGAAACGCTTTGCCTGGGAAGAAAAAAGCTGGTGTTAAGTCTGTCAGAAGAGACTAGAAAGGAAAGAAAAAAAAAAGGAAATCGAAGAAGTGTTTCGTCTTGTTGAAAGTAACAGGAAAATGGTTTCTTAAAGACAGAGTGGGAACCATATTTCGACCGAGGGGCCAAAAGATTTGAATACAGGAGAGGCAGCGAAGACCAGCTGGTGCAGAGGCGAGATGCAGGAGAGACTACTAATTAAAAAGAATGGGTAATGACACAGTATAAGCAAGACCAGACGAGTTTAGGAGAACCTTTCCACAGCTGCTCTGTGTGTGTGTGTGTGTGTGTGTGTCTGTGTGTGTGTACTCCAATGGTCTAAATAGATTCTGACTTCAAAATACTGTAAAAGCAAATTACTAACGAAGCCAGAGTCACATTGTCATCAGGTCCTGAACACGGTGCGGGATGGAGCACAAAAGAAGAGTCCAAAAAATGAATGTATGAAAAACGAAAAAATAAGATAAACTTTGATAATAAAAAAAAAAACTCGCCTATCTACGAACTAAGCCGGGTTATACAATAACCAAGTAAATAAAATAATCAAATTACTAGTATGTATATATATATATATATATATATATATATATATATATATATATATATATATAAATGAAAAAAAATATAGCAAAAACTGAACATTTTCCAATAGTTTTCGATACAGTAAACGACTTTCTGAACACGAAGAACACAGAAAATATTCGAAGTTCTTTGAACAAGACGGTATAGCCGTGTACGACAATACGACCCTTGCACACGACGGGATAAACCCTATGTACGACGGTATGACCCTTTGAGCACGACGGTATAGCCCTATGTACGACAGTACGACCCTTGCACACGATGCTACGACCCCTGAGCACGACGGTATAAACCCTATGCACGACGATACGACCCCTGAGCACGACGGTGCGACCCTTTGAGCACGACGTATAGCCCCTATGTACGACAGTACGACCCTTGACCACGACAATGTGACCCTTAGATCTAATGGCTTGGCCAAGGGTCGTACTCAAATAACCGTCGGGAACCCCCACGCGTTTTCATTTCATTCATACCTACTCAACTATGTAAATCACCCCCATTCTATTTACACATTTAACAGCCTTACACATTAATCTTATCACTATACACATTTTACCTCCCAAATTACATGAGTGTACTGTCACCCACTGTGTTTGAAAGCCCTGAGGGATGTAGTGTTTGAAGACAGGCCGAAATAAATTTGTTCACATTTGTGCCGCAATTAATTTTGCAAGGCCGACATTTGGGCTTTCAATACGACGGAATTTGATTCGAGCGAAACTCTCCAGGGATCCCGGGGCAGGGGGGGAAGTCCCTCGCTTGTTAAATCATTTAGGAAGAATTTATAAGCAGATGATTACTTTTTCCATATATATATATATATATATATATATATATATATATATATATATATATATATATATATATATATCCCTGGGGATAGGAGAGAAAGAATACTTCCCACGTGTTCCCTGCGTGTCGTAGAAGGCGACTAAAAGGGGAGGGAACGGGGGGCTGGAAATCCTCCCCTCTTTTTTTCTTTATTTCCAAAAGAAGGAACAGAGAAGGGGGCCAAGTGAGGATATTCCCTCAAAGGCCCAGTCCACTGTTCTTAACGCTACCTCGCTAACGCGGGAAATGGCAAATAGTATGAAAGAAAAAGAAAGATATATATATACATGAGCATGTACCTTAGACGCTGCGCTCCATGCAGTAGCAAGGAAGGTATGCTCTTTTTAAGATGGATGGTCCTTTAGGAAGCTGTGCTCGTCAGTCAGAGTTCGGACACACACACACACACACACACACACACACACACACACACACACACGCGCGTCTAAAACTCCCTCCCTCTAAAATACAAACAAGTGATTACATACAGATAACTATATCAATTCTATTACCAGCCACCAGCCTGACGCGCTGCCAATCATTCTTCCTTTTATTTCATGGATGATCAGAGACTCGACCATTTCTGCTCAAGCAAACATCACAAAAATTACCACTCAAGGAGAGTCTACCTGTATCAGCTTTAGGAAAGGGGGGGGTGTTGTAACCCCCTAATTAATTCGCCCCGTGCTTCATACAACGATCCCTGACGAATAGACGGACGTACAGTCTGAAGTGCCATAGCGCCGAAAATTGTACGATCACTGAACACGTCTGTACGATCCTTAAGCACGACGTTATAATGTGTACGAAGGTACGACGCTTGAGTACGTAGGTACGGCCACTAAACACGAACGGTGTGATCAAAATCGTAGATGATCATGCTAATTCTGTCGTACGGTGGTGCAGAGTGTGATCAAATCGTAGGTCATGCTTACGGGTCGTACGGTTGTGCAAAATGGTCGTATCGTACCGTCGCGCTGAAGGGTTGTACTTCTTGATCAAAGGTCGTACTACGGTGTTTAAAGGTCGTACCATCGTGTCGTCTAAAGGGTTGTACCGTGCTGCGCTAAACGTCACAAAAGTCATCCAGTACTGTTCATCTAGCTTCTAACATTAATTTCATAGTTTATTGCTGCCTCTGCCAAACAATGAAGCAAGAATTGCTTCCTTTTCCCTTCGTTATTTTCCTACGAGTTACACCATTATGCAAAATGCTTGTTCTTTGTTCTGTATCTGAAAGTTTGCCTGTCCGAACGAGCAATCCGGGCTAAATTAGCTAACAGTGAACCACTTTGCGAAATGCGAGAGATATAAACAATTGAGCCTTATTTGTCTAAGCCTTGGAATGTTTACCCGAGCAAACGTTAATTCAGCGCAGACATTAGCCAGCGTTCAAAAAATACTTCCAGACAACAGATCCACTGTTTATTTCTCGAAGGCATTGCAAATGGGAGGCATTTCCATCATAAATAAGTAATCCAAGAGATGGACAAGCGAATGATTTACTCATGCACTCCTATTCCATACGAAGCTTCTCACCAAAGACCCTCATAAATGGGAATAATTGGTTGATTCCTTCATCCTTCCATTTCAAACAAAAGGTTCACCAACAGCCATCAGCAAGAGCAAATATGATGCAAGATTCATTTGGCTATACGAGTCGGGTAATTGTAATGGCATTGAGAAAAGAGAAGGCCACTGTCTCTTGCAGAAGGAGGAACCTGGATGGAGTACTTCGATATGGAGGACAAAACCGACCTCGATGTGCCTCAATGTTCGCAGAGATACTGCTGGTGCACAAAAGCCAATAGCAAAAAATGAGGCAAGATGGATATTTTAGGAGCCTGAAGGTTGTATACACTGATGCCTCTTCTTAAAGACCCAAAGAGAGTTCATTGGCATGAGAAGTGATGGACTACGACGTCCACAAATACGCTGCCGTTACATTGAGACCTGCGCTTGAGTGATTGGTGATGCGTACCTAGGAAAGCCAGATACCATAAGACTCAAGTGGTCTATGACGAGGTTATCTGCTGGAGGACATGACATGGATGGGTCGGTTCACAGAAGACTTAACGATTTATGAGGAAGTTATTTGCTGGAGGACAGTATATTGGACGCTTAGATAACAAAATACCTGATGGTCTGTGACAGTCAACAACTGAAGGGTGGAAACAGTAACCCAGATACGTAATCTAAATAAAAGAAAACATGTTAGCCAAGTCGCACGAAGGATGGAAGAACGTGGGAGCACATGGGAATCCAGGTAACAGGATCTGATGGAATATGACAAGACTATACTAGAGGAGGGTAACTATTCTAAGAACCTAATGTACATATAGATCAAGAGAAGATAGTAAAACAGAATACTCCTCCCCATCCACTGATATAGACAGTGACAGTATAATACAGCAGGTTCGTCCCCGCCCACGACTATAGCCGGTGATTGTATAGTAAAGCAGAAGGCTCCTCCCCACACACCACTATAGATGGAGACAGAGGTAAAGCAGAAGGCTCCTCCCCACACACCACAATAGATGGAGACAGAGGTAAAGCAGAAGGCTCCTCCCCACACACCACTATAGATGGAGACAGAGGTAAAGCAGAAGGCTCCTCCCCACACACCACTATAGATGGAGACAGAGGTAAAGCAGAAGGCTCCTCCCCACACACCACTATAGATGGAGACAGAGGTAAAGCAGAGGGCTCCTCCCCACACACCACTATAGATGGAGACAGAGGTAAAGCAGAAGGCTCCTCCCCACACACCACAATAGATGGAGACAGAGGTAAAGCAGAAGGCTCCTCTCTACCAACACATTTGTTCACAACAGACACTGAGGGATTGCCTCGCATCTGTTGTTTACAGGCTAAACAGCTTCGTGCATTTTTGTTCCGATCTCAAGATCGACGCAAATAATCCATATTATCTTTATCCCAGAACGTGGACCATCTAAAATCCTAGCTTCTTAATCACTTTCATTAACTTTTCTCTAAGTTTTAATGATCATAATTACGAACTTGACTCGTGTAAAGTTTGACCCAACAGACCCATCAGCAACTTCCCTCAGAGAAATCTCAGTTTCAATCAGCAGAAAGAATTCTCAAAGCTCTCAAAGTAAATTTTCTTTTCTAACATGTTCTGGCCTCCCGAAACCCTTGGCTGCGGAAAAGGACTCGAGTCGCCATCGGAATGAATCCCACCAAGGAGGGGCACCAACTGACGCTGGCATGTGACTGACTTCTTCACATTATCTTTTCAAAGTAGAGGTTGTGTGGGGAGAGGCCTGTTGATTGCAATTCCTCTGACGTCCATCAGTTCTGAGGTAAACCCCCTCTCCCCCTCCTCAGCCAGTTTACCCACTGGAAGTTACTATTTCAGCCAGTTGAATAAAATCACGATACCCCTTGATTATTGCAAGATAAGAGCACCTTACCCCCCTTATAACCTATAATTTAGTGAATTTACCCCCAATGACTCGTTCACATGTTTATGTTACCTCTCGTTTCGATTTGCCCTCTTCGCCTTGACTCACGATTGAAATAAGCATTATATTAGACTTGAGTTATTCCATGATAGCCTGCCTACCCTTGACAGATGGTAGGCTCAAAGCCCAATTAACCAACTGACCAACAATTCCTCGAGAATGTGATTTAGGTCAACGACCCTCGACCATCACTGATACACGGGACACCAACAACTGTTGAGGACGACGGAACGATCCTTGGACGTTCAGATGCGACCCTACATCACGATGGTTGGAGCACTGAACATTATTGAGGCCTTTGAGCAATACGGAACGACCCTTGACCAAAACGGGGAGACCCTCGGGGGGTATATGATGGCGCAGCCAGAGAGAGAGAGAGAGAGAGAGAGGTGCCAGATAACAGACACTGAGGTGCAATCTCCTTAAGTCTACGAGAGAGAGACTTAAGTATTCCACGCCCGAGACATCAGACTCCCACTTGTGATGGTCTGGCTTCAAGGTAGTCGCAAGTCCTTCAAGCTATCAACTAACCAATCAGCGTTGACAGCTCCTCTGGCGTTCGAGACAACCACTGATTAATGAAAAAAAATTCTCTTACCGGCTTATCAAGTGCTTGGCCTCAAGGGATCATGGCATCAGGTCCCGACCAATGAACCACGAGTCATTTTTCTCTTCCTTTGGATAATCCCCGTTCCATGGCTGTCACTCCACATGGTACATGGGAGAGGCAGCTCATTAAACGTGTGTCGTGGCTTTGACCGTCCGTTAGGAAAGGTAATTCCCCACTGGCGACCTTTTATCCTGGCTAGTCAGGTCTCTGACGAACTCAACTCTCACCTGAGCAGAGTAAAGGAGTTGTGAATACGGAAAAGAGACAGAAGCTGTGACGCATTCACGGTCTGCCCAGGGTCGAATCCTGGTTGTGGCAGTCGGTCCACAGTCAACCCAGATGTTCATCCATCCTTAGGGGTTGGCTTCAGCTGCCCGTGCCGTTTCAGCAACATCAAAAAGGGGTCCCGACGAGTGTAGAACTTCCTCCCTAATTGAACTAAGAAATTACATAAAGAAGATTACTGACCACCAGTCAGCACGGGCCCATCCCGTATCGGTCCACATGGGTTCGAATCCTGGGCGCGGCACTCGGCCCTCATCCAACCCAAGTGTTCATCCTTGGGAGCTGCCAGATAAAAGGGTATCTGGCTTCGGCTGGTGTGCATGAGTTTGTGCGCTTATCATACGGTCATTACATGCAGAGTTAGATACAAATCTAAGAGATGGGGTAACACGTATGCTAAACTGTCTCCCTCAAACAAATGAAATGCAAGCTCGCGCGCGCACAAACACACACACACACACACACACACACACAGGTAATCACGAAAACAATCATCCGAACCTAGAATACACAGCAACAGTCTGGTCTCGAAGACCCACAACGAACTGCTGGAGAGGGTCTAGAGTTATGCAACAACAGTGGCGCCAGACCCGAGAGGAGCGTGAAGAGAAGAGGGGGAGGGGACCTTAATCTGCCTACACTAGGGGAAAAAAAAGGGAAACATTATAAACACGATTCTAAAAGGCCATGACGACGCTGACACAGAATGGGTCATGGAAGTCAGTCGGGAGTCCATGACAAGAAGAGTGTATGACTGGTAGTTAGGCACGAGTGAAATGGAAGGACGCGAAGAGGCGTACGAAGGGACGTGATGAAGTGTACGAAGGGACGTGATGAAGTGTACGAAGGGACGTGATGAAGTGTACGAAGGGACGTGATGAAGTGTACGGAGGGACGTGATGAAGTGTACGGAGGGACGAGAGGAAGTGTACGGAGAGACGAGAGGAAGTGTACGGAGAGACGAGAGGAAGTGTACGGAGAGACGAGAGGAAGTGTACGGAGGGACGAGAGGAAGTGTACGGAGGGACGAGAGGAAGTGTACGGAGGGACGAGAGGAAGTGTACGGAGGGACGAGAGGAAGTGTACGGAGGGACGAGAGGAAGTGTACGGAGGGACGAGAGGAAGTGTACGGAGGGACGAGAGGAAGTGTACGGAGGGACGAGAGGAAGTGTACGGAGGGACGAGAGGAAGTGTACGGAGGGACGAGAGGAAGTGTACGGAGGGACGAGAGGAAGTGTACGGAGGGACGAGAGGAAGTGTACGGAGGGACGAGAGGAAGTGTACGGAGGGACGAGAGGAAGTGTACGGAGGGACGAGAGGAAGTGTACGGAGGGACGAGAGGAAGTGAACGAAGGGACGAGAGGAAGTGAACGAAGGGACGAGAGGAAGTGAACGAAGGGACGAGAGGAAGTGAACGAAGGGACGAGAGGAAGTGAACGAAGGGACGAGAGGAAGTGAACGAAGGGACGAGAGGAAGTGAACGAAGGGACGAGAGGAAGTGAACGAAGGGACGAGAGGAAGTGAACGAAGGGACGAGAGGAAGTGAACGAAGGGACGAGAGGAAGTGAACGAAGGGACGAGAGGAAGTGAACGAAGGGACGAGAGGAAGTGAACGAAGGGACGAGAGGAAGTGAACGAAGGGACGAGAGGAAGTGAACGAAGGGACGTGAGGAAGTGAACGGAGGGACGTGAAATGTACGGAGGGCCCCGAGGTAGAGACAGGGCCCCACGAGCATAATATACAGTCCTACTTCAACCACTGTAAACATAAGAAAAATGAACGTTTCCTTTGAGTGTCTAAAACTCATGTTACCTATTCTTAAAACAGTCTCAAGAAAACACAAACACAGCAACATTTATATATACCTCAACAGCGTTCGTAGACTCCAAGGGATTAATCTTAATCCTTGCGCACATCCTGCACCAAATCCATATCTTCCCAATGATGGAATAACTCTTCGCGCTGTTCAGTGTTTATAAGCCGTAGCCTTTCAAAGAGTACGTTTCTATCAGAGTCACCCATAATATCCCTCAGCTAAGAGAGAGAGAGAGAGAGAGAGAGAGAGAGAGATTCCAATCTTATAATGGTCTCAAACTAATCATGATTCATTTTCCGGATGATAAAAAAAGAAAAAAAAACAGAGGAAAGTTATTTAGCAAAGTCTGAACTCTTTTTCTTAAACTTAAACCCAAAGAGGGAAGAAAAATATACACAGAGGCGAATATCTTACTCAGGAGCGATGGAAGGAGCCTCCTAGGGCCCATCCCTGTTATCCAAATATACATCAAAACTTGCGCAAAAAAAAAAAAAACGGACTATGATGTTGAGGGAAAAAAAAGAATGGTTTATTTTTGGGTAGTTTTATAGAGACGAAATACTTCCAGTTATGTACACAGAGATAAAACCATCAACCCTTCTTCAACTGGACGGTACGACGACCCTTGAGCACGACAGTACGACGACCCTTGAGCACGACGGTACGACGTCCCTTGACCACGACGGCACGACGACCCTTGAGCAAGACGGTACGACGCCCCTTGAGCATGACGGTACGAGGACCCTTGACCATGACGGTACGACGACCCTTGAGCATGATGGTACGACCATCGGATAAGATGGCTTTTGCCTTTGATATGACTCTCCCTGGTCAGGCCATAACATGGCATGGGTTCGAGTCCTGGCCGCGGCAGTCTGTCCCTATTCCACCCAGCTGTTCATCCACCTCCTCCTTGGGCTCAATCGATGGTACTGCCACAGAGATCGAAATCCTCACCTGACGTAAGATTTCCATGGATACCAACACCAGAAAGGCTCTGTTAGGAAATTTGCAACGGGAGATTTGCAACGGGAGGTTTGCAACGGGAGGAGATTTCCAACAGGAAGAGATTTGCCAATATGGAATCTGACCCTCGCGTGATTATTTTCGTCCGGATAGAAGCCGAAACAAATAGAATCACTAGATTGGAGTTGGGTCCCTTAAGCAGTTGAATCCACACCATACTGAAATCCTTTGTCTATATGATACGCATGCGCCAAGCCTTGATGCGAATGCGAGATCCATCCAAACATTGCCACCAGTCAAACAAGGGACTCTCACACACCCGTGTGATATCCGCTGACGTACGATCTTCGTTATCACCGGATGTGTACCAACATAGGATCTGCGCCTACTTGAAATCTGCATCAAAATGGACCTAGCATCCAACATGGGATCTGTACCGACATAGAACTTGAACCGAATATGGGTTCTGCACCTACTTGGTAGCTCTACCGATCATGGGATCAACTTACAGTTACGCTCAGACCGTCAGCATCCAGTCTTCACCAGAAGCCAATCTGCACGTAGCTCGAGTCTCCAGCATCCAATCTGTGCAAACCCCTAATCTCCATAGCGAGAACTTTCCCAGCGTCATTGCGAGACGGTGTAACACGATAAAAGATGACTCAGATGATCCTAAGTAACATAAAACTGATCCTAAGTAACATAAAACTGATCCTAACAAAAAAAAAACGTTTCAGCGGTTCCTAAGTAACATGAAACTGATCCTAAGTAACATGAAACGCGTTTCAACAGTTCCTCGAAGACTTCAGTACAGGACTTGATTCCATCTCAGAGGTTCCTGCAGTCAGTGATTTGTTTTATTGGCTGAAGGTTCCAATAGAAACCATGGCCATCCCTCCTAACTGTTGCGGGTTTCGAAACCAGCTAATGAGTGTTTTCGGTATTTCCAATTCCACGGTAAGAAAGTTGGTATTTGATTAGCCAGATGCGGGGCATAGAAGAAAAATTCTTACGTCAAATTGAAATCAACATTCTATCTTCTTGCCATTCATGCTCATGGCAGCACGATGCAAACATGCTGTAATTGAAATAAAACAGCAACCTTTATATATATATATATATATTATATATATATATATATATATATATATATATATATATATAGTAGGGTTGTGTGGCGGGATGGCGATGGGAATGAATAAACGTTAGACAGTATGAATTATGTACATGGGTATATATGTATATGTCTGTGTGGGTATATATATATGTATACATTGAGATGTATAGGTATGTATATTTGCGTGTGTGGACGTGTATGTAAATACATGTGTATGTGGGTGGGTTGGGCTATTCTTTCGTCTGTTTTCTTGCCCTACCTCGCTAACGCGGGAGACAGCGACAAAGCAAAATATATATAAATAAATATAAATAAATATATATATATATATATATATATATATATATATATATATATATATATATATACTTAGGATAGCTGATATGAACTGATATACACTATCAAAATGTTAACATTTGGCACTGTGACCAGTCTGTACATTGCACGAGCGTGGGGCTTCATTCTTCAAAATGCTGGTGTACTCCCCATGTTTGATTACAATTAGCAGTCAAAGAGAGAGGCTTCGTAAAGCCAGGAGATAATGTGGATTATGTAAATCACGTGTGTGTGTGTGTGTGTGTGTGTGTGTGTTTATAGAGTAAAGAATTCGCTCACCTAGGGATCCGATCATAACACACACTTCTGCAGTCAATGACCCACATTGGATATTAATTTCCAGGGATACTGCTTCATTAAGATATGTAAATCAGTACCGACTATACAAACCTGGAATGCGTTTTCCAGATCTTGATCATCATAAAGAGGACTATGATAGGGTTGTTTGGAACCGTCAATAGTCCACGAGCCCAATGTAAGACGGTTTTCACCCCTTGGCCAAGTTTCATCTACAGTCCTTAGTCCCGGTGTGGGACCACCTCGCCTCTCAGTCCAATTTCGCCTGCAGTTTCTAGGCCCAATGTGGGAGCACTTCACCACCATCTTCCCAATTCAAAGAATCGTCTAAGAAAGGATCTGTTTTTGAACTGATGAACTTTCATGTGATTACTTTTTGTCATTACTGTTCGTGTTTTACGCTCGTGTTGTCCCGTCTCTCATTTTTGGATATACGTACCGTGTGTATGCACACACACACACACACACACCTTAGCCTATGCCAGATAACCATTTCATCTCTAGTGGGAGGATGAACAGCTGGGTGGACTGTGGACGGACTGCCGCTACCAGGATTCGACCCTATGTAGGTTTGGTCCCAGGCGGCTCGCGCATGCATGAGAGGTCAATAACGGTGACCATTACACCACGGCGGCTCGGCTCCACCTTGTTCTTCCCGTCTAAGGGACCATCATCTGCGTCGCTTCAGGGGTATAACGCACCCCAGACCCGGCCAACGGGAGAAATGACCACGAAGTTCATCGTCACAATTTCGACACACCAACAGAACCCCAGATGAGCCTCATGTCTTCGCCAGGCACTTCATCAAAATTGTATTACCATTCTCTCTTTTTTTTTTCTTTCCACCACCGTATAGCTAGATCTCTCTCTCTCTCTCTCTCTCTCTCTCTCTCTCTCTCTCTCTCTCTCTCTCTCTCTCTCTCTCTCTCTCAATGATGACCTAGGGAGAAACAAGCGCGGGAACTACAGCTTGGGTCTGCAATCATGCAAATCTGGCATGGAATTCAGGGACTGTCATTAACAGCAAAGGCCACTCAAAGGTCAGACAGGGAGGCCCAAACTTCCCCCTGTTTGTTTACGGAGATACATGGAGGGAAGATACACGGAGGGAAGGTACATGAAGGGATGATACAGGGAGGGAAGGTACATGAAGGGATGATACATGGAGGGAAGATACACGGAGGGAAGGTACATGGAGGGATGACACACGGAGGGAAGGTACATGGAGGGAAAGTACACGGAGGGATGAAACATGGAGGGAAGATACACGGAGGGAAGGTACATGGAGGAATGATACATGGAGGGAAGATACACGGAGGGAAGGTACATGGAGGGAAGATACACAGAGTGGGGGATATACTATGAACCAAGATACAGTCTAAAGATACACAAAAGCGCGAAGATACACACCGAGTGTAAACACACCGAGCAAGTGTAGGTACACATCCAGGGGAAGACACAAAGTTAAGGCACAAAATAAAGACAAAGTCAAAGTACACACAGACTTAAGTTAAAGTTCTCTCATTATTTTTTACATTTGCCAGAGGTCTTGGGTCACGGCGTTGCCAGGCGGGGGTGCCCAGCTGAGGCGTTGCCAGGCAGCGCTGCCAGTCTGAGGCGTTGCCAGGCAGCGCTGCCAGTCTGAGGCGTTGCCAGGCAGCGCTGCCAGTCTGAGGCGTTGCCTGGCAGCGCTGCCAGTCTGAGGCGTTGCCAGGCAGCACTGCCAGTCTGAGGCGTTGCCAGGCAGCACTGCCAGTCTGAGGCGTTGCCAGGCAGCACTGCCAGTCTGAGGCGTTGCCAGGCAGCACTGCCAGTCTGAGAGGTTGCCAGTACGACACAAGACCAAAACCAACTCTACTCAAGTCCCCGTTCACCTTCTGCCTCCTACCTTCCGTTTTCTTCGCAGGAGAACTGCAGTCAACCATATGTAAGCTGTCTTAATTGTCTATTACTAAATAACCATGCTGTCGTTTTCTGATTCCATGTTCCAATTACCCTCACATCTCGTCTGACCAACTTCTATTTTTTTTTGCCAAATATTCTACAAAGCAACGAATATACACAATGCCAAATACATATCGTTACAAATATTGAATAACTAAATATCCATAACGTCACGTGTCGTTCTTCTACATTATTAAGCTGTCAAATATTCAATGTCAAACTCGTACGTCATACCTGTGCCAGATTTCTACGTCAAGTAATTGTTATGAAATGCTCCTCGACAGACTGTTACGTTACGTCATATATTATTGTGTTATGTAATTCATGCTGACAATTTTTTTTTCTTCGTCACTGCGAAATATGTAATCTGTCAAAGAGTTAATTACTTTCTTATTAAAAATGTAAGTCGACAAATATTTACTCTATTGAATATCAGGGTCAACACAGGGCTACGTCACCAAGCATCAGTATTGCCAAGTACGGTTTATATACTCATGTAGGTTTATCCATATTCCGGCAGGTGTATATATATACATTTCGTTTATAATAATAATAATGACAATAATCATAGTCATATAACAGCCCAGATGGGCTGTATACCAGCCTATACCACCTCATCAAATCGGCGTTTTTTCTTTCAAATATCTTCCAAACTCCCAATTTTTCATAAACTCTCCATGACTTTATTTCTTTGAGCCTATTTACCTCAATGATTCACCATGTCTTATTAAATCACTTCCTTTTTTTTCTTTCTCTCTTAAATTAAATCACTTCCTTTTTTTCTCTCTCTCTTCTATTAAATCACTTCCTTTTTTTTCTCTCTCTCTTCTATTAAATCACTTCCTTCTTTTTTCTCTCTCTTCTATCAAATCACTTCCTTATTTTTTTCTCTCTCTCTCTTCTATTAAATCACTTCCTTTTTTCTCTCTCTCTTTCTCTCTTCTATTAAATCAAGTCCTTTTTTTTCTCTCCCTCTTTTCTTTTCCTCTACTGATAATTCATTACGTTCCCTTCGTCAAAGCTTTACACACGATACATTTTTTTCCCATCGTCCAAATTATACACCGGGTCCCTCCCCCTCCTTCCTACCCCTCCCCCTCGTACACCCCTCCCCCCTCCTCCCTTTCACCCCCCCAACACATCATAAGCGATTCTTTTGTTTAGCTTCAAATGTCTTTCAAAAATTCCTCCACTATTGACCCGGGTGTTTGCTCAGCGCCCCCCACAACCCCACCCCAACCCTCCTACCCCGTCTCTCTCTCTCTCTCTCTCTCTCTCTCTCTCTCTCTCTCTCTCTCTCTCTCTCTCTCGGCTCAGCCTCATGTTTGCTCAGTGCTCTTTTCAGTCAGCCTTGCTGCGCCTGGGGGGGGGGGGGGGCGTGGTTATACAGCAAGAGGGGGAAGAGGGAGGGTTGAGTTTAGGGGAGAATGAGGGGTAAAGGAAGAGGCATTCGACTGATTCCCCAGCTGGAGCAGTTCCCCTTCCCACACCACCACCACCCGATCCCCCCTTGTGTACACTGGGGCTTGGCTTACCCTCGCCCCAGGCGGCTGGTTCCCGTTTTCTCTTGAAATTAAAAGGATTAGACTATTTCTCAACCCATTCAAAGCCACGTCTGTATACGTACATTAAACTTCTCGACGTATTGCCTTTGTGGGGATTCCACAAGGCATTAGCTACTTGGGGTTTGTGCACAGCTCAAAGAAAACGGTTCATGGAATACATCTTGTGCCGTGATAGAAAACGAAGGCTTTCAACTGTAAACAAATCCAAATTAACAATACTAACTTCACCCAAAGTTTAAGTAACTTACGAGAAAAAAATACTATCAATGTGCAGAGATTTACAGAAACTTAGGAAAACGCTGACATTTACGTGTAAAAGACTTTTGCAAATCTGTAAAGTCAGACCACTTACAAATTCTTTAAGTGAATTACTTAAAAGTCACATTCACATACTTAAGACGTTATCGCAGCTTTCACAAAAGTAGGGACAAGGTTACAGTAACTTACACTTATCCGGTGGAGAAGAAACAACTTATACTTAAGTGATGAAAGAGGGACAACCTATACTTAAGTGATAAGGAGGGAATAACTTATACTTAAATGATAAAGGGAACAAGTGATAAAGAAGGTGCATTTTATACATAAACTTATACTTAAATGATAAAGGGAACAAGTGATAAAAAAGGTGAATTCTATACATAAAAAGTAATAAACAGAAAACAACTGATAAGGAAGGGATAACTTATACTTAACAAGTGATAAAGAAGGAACAACTTATATTTAAGAAATGATAAAGACTGAGGAACATAGAAAGTGATAAAGACGGAGGAACATAGAAAGTGATAAAAAGGGAAAAAGTGATAAGGAAGAGATAAGCTTAAGTGATAGAGAAGGAACAACTCATACTTAAATGATGAAAAAGTAGCAACTTAACCAATGATAAAGACATCCTTCACCGATGCTAAATTCGCTTCCCTTGACACAAGTGATGATAGTGACATACAGCCTTCCAAACAGTGGTAATAAGGTCCTGAGACACGGTCTTTATTTGGGGGATTTACGAACATTTGTCACCGGAAATGTGGCAGGCATGAACGTGCCAACGGGTTTTCACAGTGAATGCGCTACACGTATGTCATCATAGAGTTTGGGATGTTCCAATACTACTTTTGGATGTGAGAGAGAGAGAGAGAGAGAGAGAGAGAGAGAGAGAGAGAGAGAGAGAGAGAGAGAGAGAGAGCCAGCCAATTATCGTCCTATCAGACATCAAAGGCACAACAGTAGAGCCAAAACACAAAATAAAAAAAGAAAAGAAATAAGAAACGAAATACAAAACATTCCACCCAAACACACCGTCATGACGTGTCCAATCAGCTGATTTTTGTTTACGTTCGCCCAGATTGAGGACATGGGGGGTCGAAGTCGTGTTTCGATGTTTACTTATCGCGAACAGATCGCGGGCACACTGCGATAACAGCCACCGATTTTTTTGAGGGATTTTTATTTTATTTCTTCTTCAGTCTTCACGACTTTAGGTTAACCATCTGGCGATTGCGGGCGCGATCGAACACGCGTCCGAAGCGATCGCGGTCTGTGATCGAAGATTTTCGATCGGGGGCAAATCTGTGTCGAAGGCAATCAGGATTTCCTGGGTATGTGATCTTATCCTGTATCATGCACGGCCTCTTTAAAGCTTTTGTTCATGACGGTACGACCACTGAGCACGACGGTACGACCCTTGAAGAAAGAAGTACGGCCCTTGAGTACGAGTGTACGACCCTAAAGCACGTTGGTATGATTCGTTAAAACAACCCTTGAAGACAGAGGTATGGCTCTTGAGTACGAGTGTATGACCCTAAAGCACGATATTATGATTCGTTAAAACGACCCTTGAAGACAGAGGTACGGCCCTTGAGTACGAGTGTACGACCCTAAAGCACGTTGGTATTATTCGTTAAGTTTAAAGGCACGACTGTGATTAAAAGGATACGACCCTTGAGTACGACGGTATGACCCTTGGTCAAGCACGACAGTACGACCCTCGACCACGAAGATACGACCTGTGGCCGTCGTACACATGGGATTTAAATCTCCCACGGGTGCGACATGTTTCACCACATATTTTTTTCCCCCAAGGTTAACACCAGGTCAGCAGAGTTCAGGGTTGCACATGAAAGGAAAAAAATATATTCTTTTTGAATTATGGGTCAAGGTGACGCCCACCTGACCTTTGACCTCTTGTCATAACATTTCCTCTTGTTCTTCAGAACAGTTTTGTATCATGTACAGAAATGATACAGTAAATGAATTACTGTGTTAGTACACTTTTTGCTCTTAAGATACGTGTATACTTTCAATTCGATTTGATAAAATGACAGTGTAATTGACACAATGTACTTGGGACATTAAATGTCAAGGAAATATTGCATCTTTGAGGTTTATAATGTGATATATTCAAGAGCTTGTAAATGTCGAGTCGAAATTCCAGATTACATGTTTACAAAGTTAAGACACGTATGAGTGTAAAACTCCTCCCCCCCGTAACAAACACAAAAAGAATCGCACATAATCACACAGACACACACACACACACACACACACACCAGCATGTTATTTTACACACTACAATCAAATCTGACACACAATTACTAGATCTTATCTTTACACACAGTAACGTGGAAATTGATAATATCACATGACACAACAATTGGGATGGGTGGTGATCAACGAATGCTCCTCTGCTTACATTCGACTGTCAACACAACGTCAGAACGGAGACCAGAATCAAACAGGAGGTATAATCGTCAAAATTACGCAGAGCTAAAACGAAATTCTGTTTTTGAAAGCATAAAATTGAAGCAAATGGCATAGCGTACTGAAAATGTGGGGGTAACTTTTTTTTTATGAACGGCTTCTAGGATATCAACAAATGGAGTTAGAACAAGGGAAGCTCTTGCTGCAAATAGGAGAGGAAGGTTAGGGAAGAGACGGAGACATGGTTCAATAAAGGATGTCAAAGGAACCACGGGAATGTACAGGGGGAAGAGATAAAGGCAGGACTACACCCCCTAGCTAGAGCCAGCAGCTCACAGGCATGTTAGAGAAAGGAGCGAGTGTGGCATAAGAGACGAGCGACGAAGAAAACTCAGTCAAGAATATTTCGACCAAGACACACGCGAAAACTGTTCAACTCATCTCATCAGTCATCTAAAATGCCGTCGCTTGTTGAACAGCCGAAGAGGCTGAGAGGATCACCATTCCGATCTGGATAATATCAGTTAAGAATCATAAGTTCTAAAGTATATTGACATTGAAGGACACTAGAGCACATGAGGTTGGGGGTAGAGGACTCGTACATCATTTGAAATGGTTAGAACAGACATAAGCAGACTACCGAAGGGGGGTCTTAGCTTAAATGAGGCACCTGTTTCTAACGAAATCTCTCCATTTGACTTAAAGAAGTGTACAGAAACACTGGAAAAGATCATCAGAAAGCAGCTGGATGAAAACTTGCCATGGAGACTACCCAAGACTAATTGGACGGTGTTCGTGGACCGCCAGAAAGTATTTGACGCTGAGTTACACGGGGAGGACGGTAAAGAAACTAGCTCATTAGGCAAACATGAAGTCGAACCTTCTTCGTCATGACAAAAAACTATCTTAGCGTAAGGGTACAAAGGATGCATGTCAGAGGAGGTATCTTGAAATGGGTTAAAGTCACCAGTGGCGTGCCGCTGGGCTCTGTTCTGAAACCACTGCTCTTCTTAATCTTAGTACACGACTTGTCATATTGTCTGATCTCATCCGTACGTGTGGCTGTGGATGTTACTGAGGTCGAGAGAGAGAGAGAGAGAGAGAGAGAGAGAGAGAGAGAGAGAGACCCTACGTGTGGCTGCGGATGTTACTAAGGCCAAGAGAGAGAGAGAGAGAGAGAGAGAGAGAGAGAATAGAGAGAACTGCATAACCTTGCAAAGGGACTTGGACAATCTCCAAAGCTGCTTCTGATTGATGGGCGAGGACATATATATCACAGACTGACGCAAAGTAGTAAGAATGGCATACGGTGAAAGACTGCGATATAAAGAGAATCTTACATTATTAGCCAAATCTAATGTCGTCTCTTAAGTCCACATTGAAATGATAACGAATCCTCACAGGGAAGAATGTGAGAAGAGAAAGCGAGAGAAGCTATAAAGAGAAGACATGGGAGGTCCTGATGGTCTATGACGAGGTTATCTGATGGAGAACAGTACATAGGAGGGCCAGATAACCGACGACCTGATGGTCTATGATGAGGTTATCAGCTGAAGAACAGTGCATAGGAGGGCCAGCTAACAGACAACCTGATGGTCTATGAAGAGGTTATCTGCTGGAGAACAATACATAACAGAAGACCTGATGGTCTTTGAAGAGGTTGTCTGCTGAAGGACATTACATGGGAGGGCCAGATAACAGAAGACCTGATGGTCTATGACGAGGTTATCTGCTGGAAAACAGTACATAACAAAAGACCTGATGGTCTATGAAGAGGTTGTCTGCGGGAGAACAACACATAACAGAAGACCTGATGGTCTTTGAAAAGGTTATCTGCTGGAGAACAGTAGATAACAGAGGACCTGATGGCCTATGAAGAGGTTATCTGCTGAGGGACATTACACGGGAGGGCCAGATAACAGAAGACCTGATGGTCTGAGACTGAGAATATCTGCTGGAGGTCAGTATTAAGTACCCTAATGTCTATGGAGAGAGAGAGAAAGAGGCCTCAAGCTAAGAGGAAACGACAGAAAAGGATAAAGAAACGACAACATCAAAGAGGAGCTGGAGGGTCGTCAGCACGACAGGCAAGGTCGTCAGTCGTGTTGCCAAACGACAAACCCACGTGTCCTCGAGCGTCAGCTGCTGCCCTGGGAAGCTGTTTCATCCCCTTTAATACCAGCGGGAGCAGCTGCTCCGTGTGTGTGTGTGTGTGTGTGTGCAGGCGATGCATTACCCACCGTTCCTCACATATTACCGACGGATCAACGACGCGAACGCTCATTTTACATCATGGGACAAGAGTAATTGATGGTAATTGTCTGTGTGTGTGTGTGTGTGTGTGTGTGTGTGTGTGTGTGTGTGTGTGAGGAGGGGGGGTGGAAGAGGGAGATTAGGTCAGTTGTCGTCCCTACAAGCTAGGGAGGGATAGGGAAAGATTGAGGTTGTCCCTGTAGAAGAGGGTAAAAATAGGAGGGTTGGGTCGTCTCTATCTTACCAAGGGTCGGGACTGAGGTCGTCTATCCAGGAGTGGGGAAAGAACAGATTGTCCCTACCAGAGGGACAGGGATAAAAGTCGTCCCTTAAGTAGGAAGGGAGAGGAACGTCCCTACGGGTGGGGGAAGGGGAAAGAATATGGATAGACATGGTCTATAGAGAGGGAATTGGAATATAAGCTGTCTTTATATAGAGTGGATTGGGGCCCTACCTACAATCCAACTGAAGCAGCAACTGTGATGAGGCTAAGAAGTCGAGGATAGGGGAACAAGCGAGCAACAGGGTGGATAGACAGCCGGCTACAGGACAATGGGTGGCGTAGCCGTCCACACACACACACACACACACACACACACCATTTACGTCATGCAACTCCACCTAAGTTTTTTCTACCAGGGTCTACTCAGTCCTTCCTTTCCAGTGGGCACCTTGATCACCCTGTGGGCCACAAGAGGTTGTGATAATAATAATAGCTTTCCTCCTATGATTCGAATGATAATAATAATGCTACTCATAATAATGATAAGCTTGTAATCCTTATTTGATAAGATCCTGCCTCATTTTATTCCAGGCATTCCATTAGGATAAACTAGGTGATGTATTTTCTGGGGACTCATCTGAAACTACATATTAATGTATATGGTGAAATGTATATGGGGAAATGTATATGGGGTGATGGGGATGGATTACAATGTTTGAAAGAACAATCATGTATTTATCTTTGCACTGGAGTGCTTTCCAGGAACATGTGGTGCTGGAAGGGCGTGGCTAAATGCTTTATGTATATATATATATATATATATATATATATATATATATAATGAAATGCCTAAGTCTCTCTCTCTCTCTCTCTCTCTCTCTCTCTCTCCTCTCTCTCTCTCTCTCTCTCTCTCGGCTCAGCCTCATGTTTGCTCAGTGCTCTTTTCAGTCAGCCTTGCTGCGCCTGGGGGGGGGGGGGGGCGTGGTTATACAGCAAGAGGGGGAAGAGGGAGGGTTGAGTTTAGGGGAGAATGAGGGGTAAAGGAAGAGGCATTCGACTGATTCCCCAGCTGGAGCAGTTCCCCTTCCCACACCACCACCACCCGATCCCCCCTTGTGTACACTGGGGCTTGGCTTACCCTCGCCCCAGGCGGCTGGTTCCCGTTTTCTCTTGAAATTAAAAGGATTAGACTATTTCTCAACCCATTCAAAGCCACGTCTGTATACGTACATTAAACTTCTCGACGTATTGCCTTTGTGGGGATTCCACAAGGCATTAGCTACTTGGGGTTTGTGCACAGCTCAAAGAAAACGGTTCATGGAATACATCTTGTGCCGTGATAGAAAACGAAGGCTTTCAACTGTAAACAAATCCAAATTAACAATACTAACTTCACCCAAAGTTTAAGTAACTTACGAGAAAAAAATACTATCAATGTGCAGAGATTTACAGAAACTTAGGAAAACGCTGACATTTACGTGTAAAAGACTTTTGCAAATCTGTAAAGTCAGACCACTTACAAATTCTTTAAGTGAATTACTTAAAAGTCACATTCACATACTTAAGACGTTATCGCAACTTTCACAAAAGTAGGGACAAGGTTACAGTAACTTACACTTATCCGGTGGAGAAGAAACAACTTATACTTAAGTGATGAAAGAGGGACAACCTATACTTAAGTGATAAAGAGGGAATAACATACTTAAATGATAAAGGGAACAAGTGATAAAGAAGGTGCATTTTATACATAAACTTATACTTAAATGATAAAGGGAACAAGTGATAAAAAAGGTGAATTCTATACATAAAAAGTAATAAACAGAAAACAACTGATAAGGAAGGGATAACTTATACTTAACAAGTGATAAAGAAGGAACAACTTATATTTAAGAAATGATAAAGACTGAGGAACATAGAAAGTGATAAAGACGGAGGAACATAGAAAGTGATAAAGAGGGAAAAAGTGATAAGGAAGAGATAAGCTTAAGTGATAGAGAAGGAACAACTCATACTTAAATGATGAAAAAGTAGCAACTTAACCAATGATAAAGACATCCTTCACCGATGCTAAATTCGCTTCCCTTGACACAAGTGATGATAGTGACATACAGCCTTCCAAACAGTGGTAATAAGGTCCTGAGACACGGTCTTTATTTGGGGGATTTACGAACATTTGTCACCGGAAATGTGGCAGGCATGAACGTGCCAACGGGTTTTCACAGTGAATGCGCTACACGTATGTCATCATAGAGTTTGGGATGTTCCAATACTACTTTTGGATGTGAGAGAGAGAGAGAGAGAGAGAGAGAGAGAGAGAGAGAGAGAGAGAGAGAGAGAGAGAGAGAGCCAGCCAATTATCGTCCTATCAGACATCAAAGGCACAACAGTAGAGCCAAAACACAAAATAAAAAAAGAAAAGAAATAAGAAACGAAATACAAAACATTCCACCCAAACACACCGTCATGACGTGTCCAATCAGCTGATTTTTGTTTACGTTCGCCCAGATTGAGGACATGGGGGGTCGAAGTCGTGTTTCGATGTTTACTTATCGCGAACAGATCGCGGGCACACTGCGATAACAGCCAGCCGATTTTTTTGAGGGATTTTTATTTATTTCTTCTTCAGTCTTCACGACTTTAGGTTAACCATCTGGCGATTGCGGGCGCGATCGAACACGCGTCCGAAGCGATCGCGGTCTGTGATCGAAGATTTTCGATCGGGGGCAAATCTGTGTCGAAGGCAATCAGGATTTCCTGGGTATGTGATCTTATCCTGTATCATGCACGGCCTCTTTAAAGCTTTTGTTCATGACGGTACGACCACTGAGCACGACGGTACGACCCTTGAAGAAAGAAGTACGGCCCTTGAGTACGAGTGTACGACCCTAAAGCACGTTGGTATGATTCGTTAAAACAACCCTTGAAGACAGAGGTATGGCTCTTGAGTACGAGTGTATGACCCTAAAGCACGATATTATGATTCGTTAAAACGACCCTTGAAGACAGAGGTACGGCCCTTGAGTACGAGTGTACGACCCTAAAGCACGTTGGTATTATTCGTTAAGTTTAAAGGCACGACTGTGATTAAAAGGATACGACCCTTGAGTACGACGGTATGACCCTTGGTCAAGCACGACAGTACGACCCTCGACCACGAAGATACGACCTGTGGCCGTCGTACACATGGGATTTAAATCTCCCACGGGTGCGACATGTTTCACCACATATTTTTTTCCCCCAAGGTTAACACCAGGTCAGCAGAGTTCAGGGTTGCACATGAAAGGAAAAAAATATATTCTTTTTGAATTATGGGTCAAGGTGACGCCCACCTGACCTTTGACCTCTTGTCATAACATTTCCTCTTGTTCTTCAGAACAGTTTTGTATCATGTACAGAAATGATACAGTAAATGAATTACTGTGTTAGTACACTTTTTGCTCTTAAGATACGTGTATACTTTCAATTCGATTTGATAAAATGACAGTGTAATTGACACAATGTACTTGGGACATTAAATGTCAAGGAAATATTGCATCTTTGAGGTTTATAATGTGATATATTCAAGAGCTTGTAAATGTCGAGTCGAAATTCCAGATTACATGTTTACAAAGTTAAGACACGTATGAGTGTAAAACTCCTCCCCCCCGTAACAAACACAAAAAGAATCGCACATAATCACACAGACACACACACACACACACACACACACCAGCATGTTATTTTACACACTACAATCAAATCTGACACACAATTACTAGATCTTATCTTTACACACAGTAACGTGGAAATTGATAATATCACATGACACAACAATTGGGATGGGTGGTGATCAACGAATGCTCCTCTGCTTACATTCGACTGTCAACACAACGTCAGAACGGAGACCAGAATCAAACAGGAGGTATAATCGTCAAAATTACGCAGAGCTAAAACGAAATTCTGTTTTTGAAAGCATAAAATTGAAGCAAATGGCATAGCGTACTGAAAATGTGGGGGTAACTTTTTTTTTATGAACGGCTTCTAGGATATCAACAAATGGAGTTAGAACAAGGGAAGCTCTTGCTGCAAATAGGAGAGGAAGGTTAGGGAAGAGACGGAGACATGGTTCAATAAAGGATGTCAAAGGAACCACGGGAATGTACAGGGGGAAGAGATAAAGGCAGGACTACACCCCCTAGCTAGAGCCAGCAGCTCACAGGCATGTTAGAGAAAGGAGCGAGTGTGGCATAAGAGACGAGCGACGAAGAAAACTCAGTCAAGAATATTTCGACCAAGACACACGCGAAAACTGTTCAACTCATCTCATCAGTCATCTAAAATGCCGTCGCTTGTTGAACAGCCGAAGAGGCTGAGAGGATCACCATTCCGATCTGGATAATATCAGTTAAGAATCATAAGTTCTAAAGTATATTGACATTGAAGGACACTAGAGCACATGAGGTTGGGGGTAGAGGACTCGTACATCATTTGAAATGGTTAGAACAGACATAAGCAGACTACCGAAGGGGGGTCTTAGCTTAAATGAGGCACCTGTTTCTAACGAAATCTCTCCATTTGACTTAAAGAAGTGTACAGAAACACTGGAAAAGATCATCAGAAAGCAGCTGGATGAAAACTTGCCATGGAGACTACCCAAGACTAATTGGACGGTGTTCGTGGACCGCCAGAAAGTATTTGACGCTGAGTTACACGGGGAGGACGGTAAAGAAACTAGCTCATTAGGCAAACATGAAGTCGAACCTTCTTCGTCATGACAAAAAACTATCTTAGCGTAAGGGTACAAAGGATGCATGTCAGAGGAGGTATCTTGAAATGGGTTAAAGTCACCAGTGGCGTGCCGCTGGGCTCTGTTCTGAAACCACTGCTCTTCTTAATCTTAGTACACGACTTGTCATATTGTCTGATCTCATCCGTACGTGTGGCTGTGGATGTTACTGAGGTCGAGAGAGAGAGAGAGAGAGAGAGAGAGAGAGAGAGAGAGAGAGAGACCCTACGTGTGGCTGCGGATGTTACTAAGGCCAAGAGAGAGAGAGAGAGAGAGAGAATAGAGAGAACTGCATAACCTTGCAAAGGGACTTGGACAATCTCCAAAGCTGCTTCTGATTGATGGGCGAGGACATATATATCACAGACTGACGCAAAGTAGTAAGAATGGCATACGGTGAAAGACTGCGATATAAAGAGAATCTTACATTATTAGCCAAATCTAATGTCGTCTCTTAAGTCCACATTGAAATGATAACGAATCCTCACAGGGAAGAATGTGAGAAGAGAAAGCGAGAGAAGCTATAAAGAGAAGACATGGGAGGTCCTGATGGTCTATGACGAGGTTATCTGATGGAGAACAGTACATAGGAGGGCCAGATAACCGACGACCTGATGGTCTATGATGAGGTTATCAGCTGAAGAACAGTGCATAGGAGGGCCAGCTAACAGACAACCTGATGGTCTATGAAGAGGTTATCTGCTGGAGAACAATACATAACAGAAGACCTGATGGTCTTTGAAGAGGTTGTCTGCTGAAGGACATTACATGGGAGGGCCAGATAACAGAAGACCTGATGGTCTATGACGAGGTTATCTGCTGGAAAACAGTACATAACAAAAGACCTGATGGTCTATGAAGAGGTTATCTGCTGGAGAACAGTACATAACAGAAGACCTGATGGTATATGAAGAGGTTGTCTGCTGGAGAACAGTACATAGGAGGTCCAGCTAACAGACGACCTGATGGTCTATGAAGAGGTTATCTGCTGGAGAACAATACATAACAGAAGACCTGATGGTCTTTGAAGAGGTTGTCTGCTGAAGGACATTACATGGGAGGGCCAGATAACAGAAGACCTGATGGTCTATGACGAGGTTATCTGCTGGAAAACAGTACATAACAAAAGACCTGATGGTCTATGAAGAGGTTGTCTGCGGGAGAACAACACATAACAGAAGACCTGATGGTCTTTGAAAAGGTTATCTGCTGGAGAACAGTAGATAACAGAGGACCTGATGGCCTATGAAGAGGTTATCTGCTGAGGGACATTACACGGGAGGGCCAGATAACAGAAGACCTGATGGTCTGAGACTGAGAATATCTGCTGGAGGTCAGTATTAAGTACCCTAATGTCTATGGAGAGAGAGAAAGAGGCCTCAAGCTAAGAGGAAACGACAGAAAAGGATAAAGAAACGACAACATCAAAGAGGAGCTGGAGGGTCGTCAGCACGACAGGCAAGGTCGTCAGTCGTGTTGCCAAACGACAAACCCACGTGTCCTCGAGCGTCAGCTGCTGCCCTGGGAAGCTGTTTCATCCCCTTTAATACCAGCGGGAGCAGCTGCTCCGTGTGTGTGTGTGTGTGTGTGTGTGTGTGTGTGCAGGCGATGCATTACCCACCGTTCCTCACATATTACCGACGGATCAACGACGCGAACGCTCATTTTACATCATGGGACAAGAGTAATTGATGGTAATTGTCTGTGTGTGTGTGTGTGTGTGTGTGTGTGTGTGTGTGTGTGTGTGTGTGTGTGAGGAGGGGGGGTGGAAGAGGGAGATTAGGTCAGTTGTCGTCCCTACAAGCTAGGGAGGGATAGGGAAAGATTGAGGTTGTCCCTGTAGAAGAGGGTAAAAATAGGAGGGTTGGGTCGTCTCTATCTTACCAAGGGTCGGGACTGAGGTCGTCTATCCAGGAGTGGGGAAAGAACAGATTGTCCCTACCAGAGGGACATGGATAAAAGTCGTCCCTTAAGTAGGAAGGGAGAGGAACGTCCCTACGGGTGGGGGAAGGGGAAAGAATATGGATAGACATGGTCTATAGAGAGGGAATTGGAATATAAGCTGTCTTTATATAGAGTGGATTGGGGCCCTACCTACAATCCAACTGAAGCAGCAACTGTGATGAGGCTAAGAAGTCGAGGATAGGGGAACAAGCGAGCAACAGGGTGGATAGACAGCCGGCTACAGGACAATGGGTGGCGTAGCCGTCCACACACACACACACACACACACACACACCATTTACGTCATGCAACTCCACCTAAGTTTTTTCTACCAGGGTCTACTCAGTCCTTCCTTTCCAGTGGGCACCTTGATCACCCTGTGGGCCACAAGAGGTTGTGATAATAATAATAGCTTTCCTCCTATGATTCGAATGATAATAATAATGCTACTCATAATAATGATAAGCTTGTAATCCTTATTTGATAAGATCCTGCCTCATTTTATTCCAGGCATTCCATTAGGATAAACTAGGTGATGTATTTTCTGGGGACTCATCTGAAACTACATATTAATGTATATGGTGAAATGTATATGGGGAAATGTATATGGGGTGATGGGGATGGATTACAATGTTTGAAAGAACAATCATGTATTTATCTTTGCACTGGAGTGCTTTCCAGGAACATGTGGTGCTGGAAGGGCGTGGCTAAATGCTTTATGTATATATATATATATATATATATATATATATATATATATATAATGAAATGCCTAAGTCTCTCTCTCTCTCTCTCTCTCTCTCTCTCTCTCTCTCTCTCTCTCTCTCTCTCTCTCTCTCTCTCTTTCTTCACGGGATGGCCCAGTGTATAACCCCGGTCATCATTCATTTATACAGCGTTGCAATGAATTAATGGGAGAGGGACGAAGGGAGCAGGGCGTGGGTAGGTAAGGGGGTGGGGAATGGTTGGGTAGTCATTTGACCCCTTTCCCATTTAGCGGAATACAGGGACTGTCTAGCCGTGTCCTGGTGAGTCCGTGTGTGTTCCACTGTGCGTCCTGACACGATGTGTTCTGCTGTGTGTGTTCCTATGTGTCCTGGTATATCCTTTCAGACATAGTAGTGTATGTGTATACTAATGTGTGCTCATTTGTCCCTCCTTAGTGGTATCGTCTATGTATACTCGTGGGTTCCTAACTGTCACTCCGTGACTGCTCCACGTATACTTGGCCTTATGTATCCCTTCCCTGGTGTGTCATCCGAATGTATAATTATGTATCCTCATTTGTCCTTTTGTGATGTATATCCTCCAAGTATGCTTATGTATTCTGGTGTGTCCTTCCCTGCAGTGTCATCCGTATGTATACATATGTATCTTGGTGTGTCCAGCCCTGGGTCTTTTGTCCAAGTGGTCCTTTGCGTGTCCTGGTGTCTTCATGTGCCCTGGTATATCCTCATGTGCCCTGGTATATCCTCATGTGCCCTGGTATATCCTCATGTGTACCCGTGTGTCCATGTGTTTTGGAGTCTTCACCTGTCCTGGGGTGTCCTCATGTGTCCTAGTTGTCACTATGCGTCCTGGTGTGTCCTCATGTGTCCTAGTTATCACTATGCGTCCTGGTGCGTCCTCACATGTGTGTCCTGGTGTGTCACTATGCATCCTAGTGTGTCCTCGCGTGTCCTGCTGTGTCCTCACGTGTCCTGGTGGGTCCCTGTGCGTCCTGGTGTGTCATTAGTCGTCCTGGTGTGTCCCCTACGTGCCCTGGACGTGTCCATCACCACCCACCCACCAGCAGAACCCCTACCGCTACCACCACGAACTCCACCACACTCTCCACCACCCACCATCACGACCAACACCACCACCACCCACACCAGCTCCCACCGATCAATAACCCCCCCCTCACTCCTCCCTCACTCCCTCACCTCCTGCTCGTCCATTCCCCAGCTGCAGCTGTAGTAGTTATAATACAAGACACACCTGCCGTGCCCCCTCCCGACCTTTCCAGGGAGCCGTGCATTATGACTGGACCCTGGACTAATTCACCGTGGGCTGGGGTGCCGCCTCGGGTCCAAGTCCAGGGTCCAAAATGGTGTTTTAAGCTCGTCCGCCAATGTCGAGTCCCTCCTTATGCAAGACCGGGTTTCGTAAAAGGATCCCGGACTGTCTTCGGTGTGTGTGTGTGTGTGTGTGTGTGTACTTACGTATTTGTAAATGCCTATTTGTACTGCATGGGGAGGGAGTTCTGCACTCGTGAGGGAGGGGCCGAGTTTTGCACTCGTGGGGCGCACCCAACCATCTCTTGAATATTCTCAAGCAACTTCTTAAATATGATCATGATGTTTTCATCAACCACGTCCTCAGTCATGGTATTCCACTCATCCACCACTCATACTATTACTTCGTTACATCTTTAACAAGTTTCTTAATTGCATGCTATGTCTTCACGTTGCTCTCTCCTTGCATCTCTCTTAGAACTGTTCGATGTTCACGTCGATCTAATGATAAAAAAGGTGACCAAATCACCCTTCACTCTTCTCTCTTCCCTGGTGGACAAATTGTGGGCTCTAAGCCCTCACTCTAAGTCCTCCTCCAGACTTTCTCTATAAGCTCATTGAGCCTCCTTAAGTCCGGTGGTCAAACCTGAGAAGCATATTCTAAATTTGGCTTCATACACGATGTATACAATTAGCCAAAAGATTCATCATGTATCCGAGCGTGACTCCAATATCTGACAGAAGACGAAGACATTCCTTAACAATTCACCTAAGTTAGGGTCTTAAGAGAAGTTAGGTCCAACGTCGACTTTCCAAGTCACACTTACGTTTGCAGGGCTCCAAAGACGTGTTTTCATGTCCCTATTTAAACACGATGAAGCCAATAAACATCCGAGAACACCAAGGAAAGGTGTTCAGCCCCACTGAACACCCTGGAGTTCGAGAGCACACTCGTGATGAACACCAGCAGAGAAAATGAGAATTAAACGAAAAGGTCTTTTGGGGAAACAGCTCCGCCACGCCTTTGGGTTCCCAGTGTGGACTGAATATATTCACGCCACTACGGACCAGAGTCAAGCATTCAGCAGCCTTTACAGCTCGGGGTTAGGGAGAAATCTAACTCATTATGGTTTAACCGGTAAAATTTCCCCTAATCAATATATATATATATATATATATATATATATATATATATATATATATATATATATATATATATATTTCTTACGAGTCCACGGGGAAAATGAAACACGAAAAGTTCCCAAGTGCACTTTCGTGTAATAATCACATCATCAGGGGAGAGACAAGAGAGAAATATAACAGTCAGTTGATATACATCGATATACATCGACTTTCCTCATCAACCTTAGCAACATTCGCCTCGCCAGGAACGTTCAGCACCTCATGAAAAATGTCCGCCCCTCATTAGCAACATTCAGCCCTCACCAGGAACGTTAAGCCCCTCATTGGCAACGTTCGTGTCACTAGAAACGTTCGTTTCTCATCAGCACAGTTTTCTCATCACCAGCAACGTTCGTCTACTATCAATAGCAGTAACAAAAACATCATAACGCTTCCCCTTCCCCCCCCTTCTTTACCACCAACGTTCGTCCATCAACGTTCATCGCCTCACCACCAACGTTCGCCCCCCTTCAGGAGTAAGAGTCGTCCCCCGAGACCAGCCAACCTTCGCCCTCTCCCCCGAAGCGTCTACCACCTCCCCAGGCACCTCTGTCCCTCTGGGCATCTGTCTCTCCCCTCGCTCCTGGAAATTATTCGCGAGTCTTGTGTCCCCGGCAGAACCACACCAGACAAATCCAGTCCACCCTCAATGCTTTATATGACTTAAGAGACGGTGGCCAGTGTTCCAGAGCCTGGGTATCGACAACTTCCTGTCAAAGGGGAATAATAAACACTGGAAATGGACGTCAAAGCTCTTCTTGTCTGCCGTTCATAAGGGAAACATGTTAAGACCGAGTTCCAGAAACTCAATTTTTTTTCTCACCACAAATTCTGAGTTCTGTTCTTCTTCAGGGGGGGAAATTCACAAATATCTTCACATGGGTGGTACTGGAATTCATGAGATTCCATTAACAAAAACTGAAAATTACTTTGGCTTCGGAATTTAAGAGGTTCTACGGACAAAAAACTGGTAATTCTTTTAGCTTTGCCTTTGGAATTCATTAGATTCTATCAATACTATAAAAATTCTTTTGTTTTTTTTTTGTCTGGAATTCACGAGACACTATGGACAAAAACTGGAAAAAAAAATTCCTTGGTCTCTGCTTTTGATGATGGTTTTAGGCACGACAAATCTGCATTTCCATCTTCCAGGAAGCATATGGTGTGGTTCAGGTATCTCCATCTTCCAGGAAGCATATGGTGTGGTTCAGGTATCTCCATCTTCCAGGAAGCATATGGTGTGGTTCAGGTATCTCCATCTTCCAGGAAGCATATGGTGTGGTTCAGGTATCTCCATCTTCCAGGAAGCATATGGTGTGGTTCAGGTATCTCCATCTTCCAGGAAGCATATGGTGTGGTTCAGGTATCTCCATCTTCCAGGAAGCATATGGTGTGGTTCAGGTATCTCCATCTTCCAGGAAGCATATGGTGTGGTTCAGGTATCTCCATCTTCCAGGAAGCATATGGTGTGGTTCAGGTATCTCCATCTTCCAGGATGCATATGGTGTGGTTCAGGTATCTCCATCTTCCAGGATGCATATGGTGTGGTTCAGGTATCTCCATCTTCCAGGAAGCATATGGTGTGGTTCAGGTATCTCCATCTTCCAGGAAGCATATGGTGTGGTTCAGGTATCTCCATCTTCCAGGAAGCATATGGTGTGGTTCAGGTATCTCCATCTTCCAGGAAGCATATGGTGTGGTTCAGGTATTTCGGCGCTCGCTCCAGCGAGGACATACGGGTTCATCGCTGGAAAGGAGAGTTCCATGGAGTCTTCAAGAGGATCTTGACCTCATGCAGTGATGTGCTTAACTGGTACCATCCTCTACAGGTTCCAGGAATGGTACCATCCTCTACAGGTTCCAGGAATGGTACCATCCTCTACAGGTTCCAGGAATGGTACCATCCTCTACAGGTTCCAGGAATGGTACCATCCTCTACAGGTTCCAGGAATGGTACCATCCTCTACAGGTTCCAGGAATGGTACCATCCTCTACAGGTTCCAGGAATGGTACCATCCTCTACAGGTTCCAGGAATGGTACCATCCTCTACAGGTTCCAGGAATGGTACCATCCTCTACAGGTTCCAGGAATGGTACCATCCTCTACAGGTTCCAGGAATGGTACCATCCTCTACAGGTTCCAGGAATGGTACCATCCTCTACAGGTTCCAGGAATGATACCATCCTCTACAGGTTCTAAGAATGGTACCATCCTCTTGATTCCAGGAATGGTACCATCCTCTGTAGGTTCCAAGAATGGTACCACCATCCTTTGTAGGTTCCAAGAATGGTACCATTCTCTGTACGTTCCAGGAATTTCAAAGAGTTCCTGAAGCTTTGTTGGCCTGCTTCGTTAGCATATCCTAGCTCTGGTGGGAGGAGGGACGAGGAACCTCCTATGTTATGTTTCAAGGAGAAGGAAGAGTCTGCTGTGTTACATTTCAGGGACGTCCACTGGCAGCCTCCTATGTTATCTCGCTGATTAAGCCAGCAGCATCCTCCTATGCTATCTCAGACTGAACCAGCAGGATCCTCCTATGCCATCTCAAGACTGAACCAGCAGGATCCTCCTATGTTATCTCAGACTGAACCAGCAGGATCCTCCTATGTTATCTCAGACTGAACCAGCAGGATCCTCCTATGTTATCTCAGACTGAACCAGCAGGATCCTCCTATGTTATCTCAGACTGAAACCAGCAGGATCCTCCTATGCTATCTCAGACTGAAACCAGCAGGATCCTCCTATGTTATCTCAAGACTGAAACCAGCAGGATCCTCCTATGTTATCTCAGATTGAAACCAGCAGGATCCTCCTATGCTATCTCAGACTGAAACCAGCAGGATCCTCCTATGTTATCTCTTACTGAAACCAGCAGGATCCTCCTATGTTATCTCAGACTGAAACCAGCAGGATCCTCCCATGTTATCTCAGACTGAACCCAGTAGGACCTTCCTATGTTATCTCAGACTGAAACCAGCAGGATCCTCCTATGTTATCTCAAGACTGAAACCAGCAGGATCCTCGTATGTTATCTCAGACTGAAACCAGCAGGATCCTCGTATGTTATCTCAGACTGAAACCAGCAGGATCCTCCTATGTTATCTCAGACTGAAACCAGCAGGATCCTCCTATGTTATCTCAGACTGAAACCAGCAGGATCCTCCCATGTTATCTCAGACTGAACCAACTGAATCCCTCAATGCTATCTCCCAGAGTGGACCAGCAAGAGGAATCCTATGCTATTCCTTACACTACCTGGGATCAGAACCCAACCCCATTCCCCCCCCTTGACCTAGGACTCATTATGGACCCAGAACTCGTATATTCACGATGAATAACAACTAAAAAGACAAGACATTCGTGAATGACTGGGGAATAATGTCTCCTACCCCAAACCCTGCCTGCCCGACCCAGTGCAACAAACCCATCCATCCACTTCGAACGACAGGAACCGAAAAATGAGAGAGAGAGAGAGAGAGAGAGAGAGAGAGAGAGAGAGAGAGAGAGAGAGAGAGAGAGAGAGAGAGAGAGAGAGAAGAAGAAGAAGAAGAAAAACACGCCAACATTCACCAATGAATGGAAATGTACCCATCCCATCCCCCCACATCCCTCCACCTACCTACCTACCTTGTGAGTGGATTGCTCTGCGTCTATTCCCTCCCTCCGGCCAAAAAGCTTCCCCCTGCTTACGTTAATGACCTATGAACTCTTCAAACGAAGCACCAAAGTCGAAAATAAGACGAACCCAAGGATGAAAAAAAGGATAATAATGGTCACCAGGACAAATAATGGACCCATGGAACATTGTGCCTCACATCGCCTCCCTGCTGTAATGAGAAGAACACGACGCCAATTATGATTACTGGGTAAAAGAGAGAAAAGAAGAAAACGAAAGAGAACAATGGAGAGAGAGAGGGGAAAACAAAAAAACAAAAAAAAAACAATAGGTCTTCCTCCCTTCGTGGGGAGCGTGCAGGATAATTCCTTGGAGGTGAGAGAGAGAGAGAGAGAGAGAGAGAGAGAATTAAACGTAAATAGATTCTATAATAGAGTGAGATGACTTGTAGTGGGAGGAGCTCAAAATATGGAGAGAGAGAGAGAGAGAGAGAGAGAGAGAGAGAGAGAGAGAGAGAGAGAGAGAGAGAGAATTAAACGTAAATAGATTCTATAATAGAGTGAGATGACTTGTAGTGGGAGGAGCTCAAAATATGGAGAGAGAGAGAGAGAGAGAGAGAGAGAGAGAGAGAGAGAGAGAGAGAGAGAGAGAGAGAGAGAGAGAGAGAATTAAACGTAAATAGATTCTATAATAGAGTGAGATGACTTGTAGTGGGAGGAGCTCAAAATATGGAGAGAGAGAGAGAGAGAGAGAGAGAGAGAGAGAGAGAGAGAGAGAGAGAGAGAGAGAGAAAACGCACTCTCGAGAGAGGGAAGAGAGAGAACTCACAATAAAGGGACAGAACGCACTGTTGAAAAACTAAACTCACAGAATGGGGAAACGGAACTCTGAATGACCTCAGGGTAAGGGTGGAATGGAACGCAGTGACGGAACAGTTTTCAAGGCTTCACATAAGGTTTCGCGGACCATAACGTGACTACAGGTATGTAATATGCAGTATGTACAGTATAGCTCTCGACTATTGATTATTGCACACACACACACACACCACTGATAGTCAATACAATGCCTCAGAGGAAGGGAGCAGAGGATGCAATTCAAGAGATCCTTCTTAAAATGGGTTTGGATCGTCAATAGGATGCCCCAAGGCGTCAATCCTGGGACCCCCTGCTCCTCTCTATCTATGGCAAAAGACTTACCAAAAGGATTGGATTCGCACCTGGATATGTTTGTAGATACTGCCTATGCCATGAATGGAAGTAAAAGGGGCTAGAGAGATTGCGTCAGCCTACAAGGGGACCTAGACAAACTCCCAAGTTGGCCCGACACATGGTTAATGAAATTAAACTCTAGTAATTGCAAAGTAATGTGGAGGGGAGACACTGAAAAGTGGGTCCAGAAATACACTTCATGAAGCAGTTGATAATATGAAAGAGTCAAGAGTTCCTTAACTCCAAAAACTCCACCTGAATTGTTCGGTAGGCAAACTGTCCACTGACAAATATCAGAATAGCCTTCAAATACATGAATATGGAAGTCTGCAGTTAACTTCAACTCGCATATCTAGCCAAAATTAAAACATGCTTCTCTAGCTAGGTCACCATACGCAAAGAAACATAAAAGAACTAATACAGAAGATCGCAAGGAAAGCAACGCAGGTTATAATATAGAGTTGAGAGGCCAACAGTGTGAAGTACTTCATTAATAGTTCTTTTATAAGACTATCAGGTGTGTGCATGAGCGGAATGAGTGAAGACGACTGACATGCGAATCCTGACAGTCAACAGAGGTATGAAAATATATAGTAAAGAAAGCTCAAGAGATGATGCCCCCACACAGCACAGCACAAATAGATATTACAAATACGTACCTACACATAACACCAGAGCACAAGACATCCCCAGGCGAAAGTAGAATTTCAGTTACACAATTTGGGACACTATATATATATTTACATCACAGACGGTAACTTACAAGGTGGCTCAGGAGTGTAAGGCTTCGTTAGAAGGAAGAAAGAACTCGAGAAGGGTAATGCGAAGGACAGGTCACACACAGGTGATGCCACCTCACTCAGGAGCCAAAATCTCTTTGATCTACATATAGAAGGATCGGGGTTACATGTGACGTTACAAGGGGCTGGTGACGTTACAAGGGGCTGATGACGTTACAAGGGGTTGGTCAACACGGACAGGCTAACCGTCAACTATGAGAGACTGTGGCCACCAATGTTCGACTGTATACTAGTGATGGCTGGATCCCTATCACGTACGTAAACAGTTTACAAGACTTGTACATGTCCTTTGTCCGTGCCTGATGCAATGACAAGGGGTCGTCTTCTTGCTCTTTCATCGCCTTAGGAGACATCTGATCTCTCTAACATCACAAACTGTGTTCGGACGGCGGTGTTCCCAGTCATAAAAGAACCACTTACAAATCGGTATTCGAGGATGAGGTTATCCTCGCTCTCCCCCACCTCCTCGAACTGCGAAAGGTAGCCAATTTACGAGGAAGGACGAGTAATACGCCAGCCTCCAACCCGACTCAGGCAACGTACGGACACGCTGATCAACGCTGTAGGCGTTGAGGTATAGGAGACCTGAAGTTCGAGATTAGTATGAACACAATGGCCTACACGCGGCCCACCTGAGCAGCGACCCTGCTTGCTGGGGACCTAACTATAAAGGAAACAAGATGGCTCAGGAGCCATTTATACAGGGACCCAGCTGGCTGGAGACCTAACTAAACAGAGACCCAGCTGGTTAAGGAGTCATTTATACAGGGACCCAGCTGACTGGAGACTTAATTATACAGGGACCCAGCTAGGTGGAGACCTAACTATACAGAGACCCAGCTGGCTAAGGGGTCATTTATACAGGGACCAAGCTGGCTGGAGACATCTATACAAGGACCCAGCTGGCTAAAGACATCTATACAGGGACCCAGCTGGCTGTAGAATCGCCTATAAAGGGAGCCAGCTGGCTGGGGGTTCACCAGTACAGGTACCCAGGTGGCTGGAGACAATTCATCAATTCCATTCATCAATTCTATGCGTTTTAACGTCGACAATTCCAAAATATCAAAGAATCAGGAAAAACAATTGCCCACAATTCTACAAGAAATGTATTGAAAACCGTTTCATTTAATTACTGTCATTAACTGTAGTGTGGTCACTAGGCTAATTAGCATGATGTAATTACTGTTACTGATAGGAATTAATGCCCAGGATTTCTATCAACTATTCGTGGATGGTTTGGCCTTTTTTTGTGGAAAATAGGTAATAAAGTAACTATATGTCTGTCTGTCTAATATATATATATATATATATATATATATATATATATATATATATATATATATATATATATATATATATATTATCCCTGAGGATAGGGGAGAAAGAATGCTTCCCACGTATTCGCTGCGTGTCGTAGAAGGCGACTAAAAGGAGAGGGAGCGGGGGGGGCTGGAAATCCTCCCCTCCAGTTTATAATTTTTCCAAAAGAGGGAACGGAGAGGTGGGCCAAGTGAGGATATACCCTCTAAGGCTCACTCCTCTGTTCTTAACGCAACCTCGCTAACACGGGGTAAGGCGAATATATTTATATATATCACTGAACACCACCTGCACGAGGCTACATCGCGAGTGTAGAGTCACTTGTGGCAAAATTGTATAACTTGAGACTACAGTATTGTTAAGGAAAGTATCACTTCAAAGGAGTCCGCATTTCCCTGCTAGTGGAAGTAGCGCAGCCTTGGGTTGCAGGAGCCTTTCAATAGGTTCAGGATAAAACGATAAAACTAGAATTCTCATTCAAATTGGTCGCGGGCTAATTATATATATATATATATATTCCTATGAGTCCACTGGGAAAATGAAACACGAAAAGTTCCCAAGTGCACTTTCGTGTAATAATCACATCATCAGAGGAGACAAGAGAGAAATATATATATATATATATATATATATATATATATATATATATATATACACGTAGATGGTCATATTCTATGTGTGTACCACGCCTCCATCTTAGCGTGATTACAAATTCACACCTAAACAGGTACTTGCCATAGGAACTTTTCTCAGCAAGACAAAAAAAAAAGGAACCTCAGAAATCCAGTAAAAGCGTAAAAAATGGGGGAAAGGGGCGATAGGAAGGGGGGAATTAGGGGGAGGGGGAGTGGAGGGGAGGCAACACCTGAGGGAGGGGAAGAATAGCAGTAAAAACAACACACAGCACCGCCATATCGTACATTCTGCCTTAGAGCGTCATGCTATTACCATTGATCCCCCTCCATACTACCTCCCTCCCTCTCCCTCGCTCCAACCTCCCTCCCTCCACGCCTCGGGCGCTACCACCGCGCACTGCGGCTCCGGACACACACACACAACACACACACGCGGCCCTCTATGGTACAGTGGTTAGCATTAATGACCTCGTGTCACAAAGGGCCCACCCCGGGGCGGGACCAACATGGGTTCGAATCCTGGGCGTGGAAGTCGGTCTACAGGTGTTCAACCTCCTCTCAGTGCTGGTCGATGATTGAGTGCCTGGCTGAGGCTTTGGTATGTGTGTGTGTGTGTGTATATATATATATATATATATATATATATATATATATATATATATATATATATATATATATACTTTAGTAAAGACATGGTAAATACATACTACATAGGTTAAGAGACGGGGCAACACAACCATAAAAATCACTAACATTAACACACGAATAGCAATCACAAACACACAATGAAGGGGTTCTAAAACACGCACACAATGTGCAAGGCTCTGGCACAGACACAAATGCAAGGGTGTGTTGCGTGCACACATGCGAACAGCATAACACGAGGGAATGTTTAAGAGATGGGGGAAAACACCCCACGAGTGTAAAACTCCCTCCCCGTACGGTACAAAGGGTTAATTACACATTGGTGATTTACACTTTATAAAACATCAAATGAAGTGGGCTAACTTTAAGCTGTCTGACACGGCAAGATAGCAGAATAGTGAAGTTAGAAGGGGTCTCCCTATGAAAGCATATGATAGGTCAGAAAAGATGTGTACCCAATAAAGAAAATGAAGCGAATGAAAGAAAGGAGCGAAGAGATATGACGCGAATGAAAGAAAGGAACGAAGAGATGGTTTTGAGACTCTGGAAAGCTGTGAAACGAAGGTAACTGAAGAGAACTTAGTGTCTGGGGGTTCAGAGTCAGAAAGCCAGAGGGGGATACCGAACGGTGCAAGGGAGAGAGTATGCAGAAAAGTTTCCTGTATCAGCACATCAAATAATATATTAAAACGAATGGGACTTATACACCATCCCAGTTTGACCTTTGATACACGATAGCTACCTCGCTAATGCGGGAAATGGCGAATAGTTTAAAAGAAAGAATATATAAAAAATTGTTCATGACTTACTCAGATCTGACGGTATGGCTGAAGGAGACAAGAGAAGGGAATCAGAGGGAATACAAAACTCAAAGTGGAAATACAGAAGGCTCTACGAAATTCAAAGTGAAAAGAGTAAGGACATAAGTACTATAGGTGAAAATGGAGAGAGAAAAAAAATGCCAAAAAAGCTAAAAACCTGAAGAGATTGTACAAGGAAGGAGATGCAGACGATCCTGAAGCCAGGCAGCATTTGAAAGGTGTATATGAGAGAGTAAGAGAAGAGTAATGCAAGAGGAAGCAGCAAACAAAATATTTTGAAGAGTATACATCGAGTATCGAGCCACAGATGACACTCTTCAACCCCCCTGAGTACGATGAAACGACCCTTGAACATGAAGGTAGGTACAATCCTTAGCTTTAATACTGTGGCCTTTGACCTGACCTTCAATGGTCAGGTCAAAGACCAGGCCATCACATCCAAAGGTCAGGTCAAAGACCAGGCCATCATATCCAAAGGTCAGATCAAAGACCAGGCCATCATATTCAAAGGTTTGATCATCATGTTCGAGTGTCATGCCTTCGTGCCCAAGGGTCGTATCGTCGTGTTCAAGGGAGGGTAAGTAGTGTTAGCACTTCCCTGGCTGACCACTCAATAATTCCTAAAGCGCCACCGTCAGTTTGCTGACACTTCTATCCAGAGCGGCTGAACATTAGCCAGATCTTTACGAAGGTGTATGAAAGCCGAGGAGCTGCACTCAAAACAAGACATTGATACTGTCCACATCAAAGGACATGGAGTAAATCCATTCTGCTTCGAAGTCTCCTAACACTTAGGTCGAATTGAGTAAAAGTTATGTGTAGAGACGTCCGTCTTTCTTGCAGTGACGCTTAGATTTGTTTACACATACATCATCATCTACACACACACACACACACACACACACACACACGACATTTCAGTCGGGTTCCGGACGTCTTATGAAGAATTCACAAGAAGAGATGTGGGGCGGTAACTCCATACCGAAATGTCTTCCGTGTCTCCAGCGACACATACCACTGAAACTCTCATTTTCCCCACTTGGACAGAAAGTCACATCAAGAGCGTCTCACTCCAGACCAGTGTGACTCTTCACTAGTGTCTCGACTGCGTCGTTCATAAAGATATTCATGCAGCGATGAATGATGGACGCGAGTCCCGGGTCCGGAAGACTTGCCTCTGGCATGAGGCGATCCGTCGGCAGTAAAGGGAGCGACCCACTGTCAACGTCGAGTTATAATGTAGACGAAGGAAGAGGTTAGGTCCCGCTACTGACGGAGGGACGACTGTCAAAAGTTACAGGTGTGGATGGGTTATAACTACATGTTGTTGTACAACTAGGACCTGCCTGGTCTTGGCCTCTGACAGTACCTGTATCTTACAAGGACCTGCATTCTGGTCGTATCTGTCACCTACCAGGACCAGGTTAGGTCGAGTTCTTGACTTCGAGTAAAACCTCCCACTTTTCAGGCCCTACTTTCTCTCATAATTGTTCATAAGCCAATACCAGCTGCTCACCAGCTGCTCTGCCGTCTGTCGGGATCACCCGACCACTGAGACCTGTCGGGATCACCCGACCACTGAGACCTGTCGGGATCACATAACCACCGAGACCCGTCCGGATCACCTGACCATTGAGACCTGTCGGGGTCACCTGACCACCGAAACCCGTCGGGATCACCTGACAAATGGGACCTGCCATCTAACCAGAATCTGCCATCTATTTAATCTTCCATCCACAACGCTTACCACAACTCTCTTTCACCACACTTCGCTTGGCCAGGGGTTCTACTTTACCATCTACTGAATCTATTCTTCCAGTCCGCCTTGTCATCGACCATATCACACCATTCCCAAGTCTTTCAACTCCGTGTTGTCCTATCAACCAACGTCCCACCACCAAAACCCTGGTACTTGACGACCCATGTTTTGACATGCCAGCATGCCAGGTTAAAGCTATGTATCTATAACCTATTTCCTTTCCCACGTACCCCCTATCGTCATCTCATATGGTCTACTGGTACCTCCATCACCACCCCATACGGTACACTGTACCCCAAACACCACGCCACACGGCCCACGGTACCCCCAGCACCACGCCACACTGTCCATGGTACCCCCAGCACAACCCCGCAGGGGGGACGACCCCCTCCTCCGTCTACCGCCGATCGGGTCGTGCTGGCGAACCCGGTAATCTGTTGTGTCAATACTTGCCTGACAATGGCCTAGCTGCGGGCGCCGGCTGGTGAGGAGGAGGGGATAGTGGATAGATGGGACGACGGGGATTGGGACTGTTGCGGGATATGTGTATGGGTAGGGGGGGGTGTGAAAGAGGGAGCTGATGCTGGGATGGTCGGGATACGGCTCTCTCTCTCTCTCTCTCTCTCTCTCTCTCTCTCTCTCTCTCTCTCTCTCTCTCTCTCTCTCTCTCCTTGGTTGAACGAACAGATCATAACCTTACCAATAAAAGACGCCAGACGACGCTGGATTAAGAAACGTCTCCAGTGCTTCACGCAAGATTGAACAACACTTCACTATATAGGTTTGGAGGAACTGTTCGAAACTGATCATACTCTGCGCCCGTCGGCAAGTCAAGGGTGGGCCGTTTTGATAACTCTTTCCCTACACCTCGAAGCTCTGGAACACACTACCTTCTCATGTCTTTCCCGGTGACGATGACCTGGCTTTCACTTCTTCTATGCCCGTCGTCAACTCAAGGGTAGGCCGTTTTGACAACTGTTTCTTTCCCTATACCTCAAAGCTCTGAGACACACTACCCTCTCATGTCTCTCCCAGTAACGAAAACCTGGCTTTCACTTCCCCCAAATTTCGTAAATACTTCCCCTTGTCTCCTGTTTTTCCTTTCCATTAACTTCTCTATATTCGAATCAAGGGCTGACCTTGATGTGCATTTCCGTCCGTAATTGGAGCCTCCAGCGTGGAAGAGATTTTCGTCCAGACAAGAAAAGACATATCCTCCGATACTTTCGGTATCCAATGTATCAAAAGGAAATTTCGGAACGGGATGGAAAAAACGTCTGCTCTGAGCGGCACAGAAACACCCAGATTATAAGTGTGGCATTCCCGTCGCGGTGCAAGGTCCCTGGTGCCAGCCGATGGGCACTTCAGCAATACGTATGTCGGGCTAATGCTGCCGTAGCAGCGTCCAAACGAGAGGTATTGCAGGCCACTCTCAAAGCAGAGTGAAGGGTAATGGGTGCGATTGTGATCGGGTTGTGTGCCCCATGAGCCTCCGTTCCCGATCGTCCCCTGGCATGCGTTTGCAAAAGCAATTCCCAGCCAAATATAAAACCAGATCACTAAAATGCAAGCGCTTTGTTCGCACTTTTCTTTTTTCATGTTTTCATTTTTGAGATCAGTGTGAATAGTGGTGTGTCCACGTCTCCCATAACCTGACGAGGTAAATGGTACATACAAAGACGCAGAGGGGGGCCGGGCGTCTGAATTCCCTGGCGATGCTTTATTATGTGTCTCAATAACTCTTCTTGGTTTGGACAGGCAGCGTTCCAGCCCGGCTGTTCGTCCCGCAGGATGAATTATCCACGAGCGTATCCTCGCCTGATGCCAGTGTTATCAAACCTCGCCTGCTAATGGTGCCATTCCCAGGAGAGGTTATCTGAAAACCTTTGTAACTGATGCCTTCTGGGAGGAGGCCCTTCTCAGTTCCCGTGCTATGACTGGCGAAGTTGAAGTTTTACGAGTTGGCTGAAAGCGTTCGTGTGTGTGTGTGTGTGTGTGTGTGTGTGTGTGTGTGTAGAGAAAAAGATACAGAAAAAGCATTTCGCCTCCTGCAAACCAACAGTCCAGCATCACACATACTGGATCCTCCCTTTATCTTCCCGTCCATTCCACGGAGCAAAACATAACGAGAGAAACTTTTCCTCCATCTATGTCTTTTGATTTAATGTTTCGGATTTGAAATATCCATTGTGATACCACAGATCAACGAGCCGGTTTCATGATAGACTGGAAATGTCCGTGATTTATCGATAGATTTATACAATGAACTCAGATACAGAAGATAGCTTCATGCTGAGAGGATAGCAGAAACAAAGCCTTGTAATACTGTATATCAATACTTGGTAGTTGCTATCGAATTTGTTATCTTGGCCAGCATGGCGAATTAGAAATGGTCTCCCCTCAACCTAAAGGCTTTCTGACCCCCCCCCCCCCAATGAAGTAGTCATGGTGGAACGCGTCCGAGTCACCATTTCGAGTCGCCAGCCGGAATCATTTCAGTTAAATGTGGTCTCCGGGGAGCTGCCTCTTCCGCTGGTCTCCTGTTGCTCAACTAGTCGTCCAACATCAATTGTGTAGCTCTGCGGGTGGCTGTGAGGATGGTTGTGTACCTGTGCGCCTATGTGGATGAGTGTGTACCTGTGTGGGTGGCTGTGTACCTGTGTGGATGAGTGCGTACCTGTGTGGGTGGCTGTGTACCTGTGTGGATGAGTGTGTACCCGTGTGGGTGGCTGTGTACCTGTGTGGATGAGTGTGTACTTGTGCGGATGAGTGTGTACCCGTGTGGGTGGCTATGTACCCGTGTGGGTGGCTATGTACCTGTGTGGATGAGTGTGTACTTGTGCGGATGAGTGTGTACCTGTGCAGATGGCTATTTCCATGTTTGCATATCTGGAAGTCTCAACATGAGTGCATGTTGAGTCGTTGTTTACTCACGTTGCTGAGGTCTTGGTTCACGTGGTTGGCTATGAAAGTGAGCCTTGGTTGACGTGCTTGACTTTGAAGGTGGGCCTTTGAGGTGAAGGTTGAATGGCACTTTCATCTCGTGTGCACTTTGATGGTCCCTTCGCATCTCTCATATTTCCCTGATATCGTAAAATCTGTTGCGTTTCAGCTGCCTTGGACCTTTTTTACATATCCATGCGTTTCCCTAGATATGAAAAAGGTGTACTCGAGAAGATAGCCTGATTGATACGAGTTAATGTGAAGGCACTACTAACACGAGCTCTGATGAATGTTTACTTCCCCAGGTTTTGGTCTTGCGTTCGCCAGTGGCGTTTTGTTTCCAGGGAAATGCCATAATAGATGACCATTCTTTTAACGTCTTCGTAAGATATGCAAGTCTTATTGAGTTAATACAACGGTGCCATGAGGTTTCACAAGGCAAATGGAAAATAGCTTGTAACCTGGAGCTTCCTTCCAGGCACCGATGTTCCAGAGTAGTGAGACTTTGCGGCATTCTGGAAAACCCCTCTGGCAGAGTTCTAAAGGATACCTGTTCCAGAAGTCGAGGAGTTTTGACCGCGCTCCGGAACAGCCCTTTGACGTTCGAGCGATGGTTGTCCTCGAGTTCCAAGAGCTTTAGTAGCGTTCAAAAAACAATGGACCTCTGTTCGATCCAGTCCCGTAAACTTTGAACGCGTTCTGGGGTAACTGAACAATGACTGTCCATAGGTCGAAACGAGTTCCAAGAGCTTCAGTAGCGTTCAGAAACAATGGACCTGTGTTCGATCCACAGTTCCGTGAACTTTGAACGCGTTCTGGGGTAACTGAACAATGACCGTCCATAGATCGAAACGAGTTCCAAGAGCTTCAGTAGCGCTAAGAAACAATGGACCTGTGTTCCATCCAGAGTCCCGTGAACTTTGAACGCGAATGACTGTCCATAGGTCGAAAAAAAAAGTCAGCAACGTTCTGGAAAATCGTCTCGCATGAGGGGGAGATGGACTGTGATCTGGAGGAGGAAGACGAGGAAAAGGGGGTGGTCTCTGGATCAGCCCAGGAGACGGGGGTATCATGCCTTGCAGCATCGGAGGTTTACGGGCCGGGAGGCCGAAGCGAGGGAGGGACCACCCCCCTGGAACAAGAGGGCAACGAACGAGGACCACACTCGAGAGGCAGCGTCTAGAGCGTCCCCAAGGGACGAAGACGAGGCACCGCCACCACCACCACTGGACATTCGTCTGTGTTTACCACCTCACCACCACAATTGATACATACGCGAAGTGTCGAGTGCGCGCCATTATCAGCCCAACAGTCAACATGGGCCCTCTTGACACACTGGCTTAAGAGCTGACGCGGACAAACGGGTGTCATAGGATCCTCGCCCTTCGGATCTGAGGAGCGTGCCATGGTCTTCGCGCGAGCGGGCTTACACGGTTGACAAGGAAATATGGCGTAGCCCGGATCCGCCGGCTCTCCAACGGCAGTTTTATCCAGTTAATGTTCCCACGCAGGCTGGAACGACGCCTTCCACACTCATGCCTCGAGGGTTCTCGTTCAAGATGCGGAACCTCCCAGCAACACTAGTATGGAAGCCCTCAGCAACACCAGTACGGAACCTCTCAGTAACACTAGTATGGAAGCCCTCAGCAACATCAGTACGGAACCTCTCAGTAACACTAGTATGGAAGCCCTCAGCAACATCAGTACGGAACCTCCCGGTAACACTAGTATGGAAGCCCTCAGCAACACCAGTACGGAACCTCTCAGTAACACTAGTATGGAAGCCCTCAGCAACATCAGTACGGAACCTCTCAGTAACACTAGTATGGAAGCCCTCAGCAACACCAGTACGGAACCTCTCGGTAACACTAGTATGGAAGCCCTCAGCAACACCAGTACGGAACCTCTCAGTAACACCAGTAAGGCCTCAGTATCACTAGTACGGAACCTCTCCATAACTAGTATGGAAGCGCCCAGTAACCAGCGCTGAACATCTCAGTAACACTCCTATGGAAGCGCTCAGTAACAGAGACCTAAAACTTAATGACAACGCAGACATACTGGAAATCCATTCCTTACTTCGATTTGGTGTGTGTGTGTGTGTGTGTGGTAGGCCCAGTTGTCTAACACACAGGTTTGGTGTGTTAGGTTGGCCCACATGTGTAACACATAGGTCTGGCGTGTTAGGCCAAGCTATCTAACATGTAGATCTAGTGTGTTAGGTAGGTTCAGGTGCCTAGAACACTGATCTCAGTTCTTGGACTCGTGTGTTATTTCTATGCGTCAGTTCGATGCGCTGGTCCGATGATCTTCGAACTCGAATCCTACTATGCTCTTAGCACTCCAGTTCTAATGCGCCAACCACATGCGCTGCTCTGAATGTGCGCGTCGGTCTTGTGCGCTGGTCTGATGCGTCGGCCTCGATCGCCACAGGGTCTTCGCTGGGTGTGCTTTCAATGACGCATCGATCCTAAACACCGAAGATGGAGTAAAAAAAAAATGGATTTCACCTAATCTCGTTAATCTTAAAGGTGCTCTCGCCACTGGCACACTGGGCCGGGCAGAGTCATCACACACTAAAAAAAAAAAAAAATACGCATCGAAGTCAGACAGAAAACATCGAAGACAAAAACATCGAAGTCAGACAGAAAACATCGAAGACAAAAACACCGAAGTCAGACAGAAAACATCGAAGTTAAGACAAAAACATCGAAGTCAGACAAGAAACATCGAAGTTAAGACAAAAACATCGAAGTCAGACAAAGATCGTCAGTTATACAAAGACAACAACAAAAATCGAAGCTATAACTAAACCATAATATCTCAAGTTCTAACTTCACAGTAACATCTAAGTCGTACAAAAACATCGAAGTCAGACAAATCGGACGAAAAAATCGTCGATTTTAGGCAAAAAACATCGAAATCGGACACAGGAATATTTCGAATTCAGATACATTCAGAGAGAAGCTTGGGCAACCTTGCTAGGCTTACCTCCACTAAACTTCACACATAGGTTACAGGATAATGAACCCTCGAGACCTGACCTGCCTCACCCATCTATTATTTAAACCTAATCCACATTTTTTGTCTTTTTAACTTTTCAGAAAGAATCTAACACTTCAAAATTGGATGGCTGAATGATTTGTGGAGGTAGACATTATTATGTAACAGGCGAGTTGGGTGGGTGTTAGTCTGTATCCAATGCTTCACTCGGGGTTCACGATTCTCTGAGTCTGCTTCACTAGGGGTTTGTTGTTTATTGATGCTGCTTCACAAAGAGTTCCACTGTTTATATGTACAATTTCATCTGAGGTAGTCTGCTTCACGAGAGGTTTGTTGTTTATTAATGCTGCTTCACAAAGAGTTCCATTGTTTATATGTTCAATCTCATCTGGGGTATATTGTTTCACTCTGGTTTCATTGTCTAAAGGTGCTGTTTCAACAGATTCATTCCGTCAGTGATGCTGCTTCAGTCGAGGGTTCTTTATTGTAACTGCTTCAGTCAAGGATTCATTTCCTTATTGTTACTGCTTTATTCGGATTTACCAGTTCTTAACACCTGCCGTTTCACTTGGGATTCGCTTTTGCATTTCTCTTTGTATTACTCTCGCGTGTGCCTCTTTATACACTGCACACGTCTCAAGTCCTCAGACGTATTTCAGTGTATATAGATACTAAGTTCTCTACGTCTCCTTCGGTTCAATTCATTTTGCAAGTCTACCCACCATTCTATGGCCACGCTCACTTCTCTTTCACCAGAATGTTGGCCCAAATGGCCTCTTGCATTCCCATATATCCCTCTATGCACGTGTGTGTGTGTGTGTGTGTGTGTGTGTGTGCGCGCGCGCGCGAGCGCGCATTGAGGCTATGTCTGAAAGCAAAGCATGACATGGCCTATACAATGGCGGGGGACACTCCACTAGTCAGTCCTTGGAAGCAGAAACCAGAGAGAGAGAGAGAGAGAGAGAGGCAGGCAGGCAGGCATGGAGAGAAAGAGACAAGCGTGGGGCAAGTAAGTCACACTAAATTCAGATTGGTTTCTCATGGACACAGCAGCACTACCACCACCAACCACAACACACACACACACACACACACACACACACACACACACAACACAGCACTACACCAAACATTTGTTCCACGGTAATTAACAAACCCAATAGCCAGCAAACTCACGCGAAAAGATAGACGGGGAAAAAAAAGGGACAGGAAACCTCGTTCGGTGTCCCGACTGTGTAATTGGTCACTGGAAGACAAGAATTCCCAACTGGCTAATTGCTGTGTTAATTGCCCTTGCTTAATTAGTGAACAATTACGGACGGTCATTACTTAAGGTCGTTAGTAAATTTGTCGATGGAACAGAAAACTTTCATTTTTTTTTTTTTTTCAATAGGCATCATTAAAAACAACGTAGTTATGGATTTGATTCGTTTTCTGTTTTGGGGTAACCATTTTGAGATTTCACTTGATTTCAGTCGAGTGTTGTAGATATCGCACGCTAATTAGGGCTACAGATTTTACATTCTCATATATAAACATCATAACACGAAACATTCCAAGCTTCTCAAACATTCACGTCCGCCTGAAACCTATGAATAACATTTGTAAACAATTTACATCTGACGCTCGTGAAAAAAAAATTGGAATAGTCAAGAACTCAACGGATACGAGCGAGGGATGGATGAGTCCGAAACCCTAATGTTCTCAAAGAGATTATGTGACAGAGAGAGACACACGCTCAGATGTCGAGGGATGTTGCCATATCCTCTCTTGGTGTTGGAGGATAATTGCGACATCAGTACACCGAGTTTCACCTTAATTCCGAGGTAATTTGGGCAATTGGAAGCAATTAGATCGAGCATACACACGTCTGTCTTTTCTCCACGGAAGAATGGCCAAAGGATCCGAGGGAAGACCATGCTATCCGTTAGACAACAGACTGTAAATAGAATTATAACAGGGAAATTTTCAACGTGTGTGTGTGTGTGTGTGTGTTACACGTCTTTACTCCGATATATATATATATACACACACACAAACACCCTATCCAGTGCCATATACCCATTTCATCAACCAGCCCCTAGGGGAGGATGATCAGCTGGGTGGACTGTGGACTGGCTGCCGCAACCAGGATTCGAACCTATGTGGGTTTGATCAAAGTCCCGTGCATGCGTGATGGTCCGGAACGCTAATAGCTAAACCACAGAGATGCATGAATGTGAGCTTAAAACCACCATGACGCTATGACTGTCACACAACACTATTCTAGGACCCTCGTAACGCACTTTAGCTATCCAAGCTGCCTCCGACAGCGTCCCTTGCCGGGAGGTGGCTTAGCACCCCCCGAGCGCCGGGCCAAACCAGCAGGGCTCAGGTGCCCCCAACTAAAAACCCATTGGAATCTCATAATAGCCTTCCACACAGGTCATGCCTCTACAGCTGTTGTATCACAAAACCAATTTGCTCCAGGTTCCTTCTTATTACGCGTTGGAATCATCTCCTTTCCAGGCCATAAGGAATTTAGGATACTATTACTGTCTTCCAGCAAGTAACCTCGTCATAGACCATCAGGTCTTGTATTATCTGGCCCTCCCATTTACTGTCCTCCAGCAGATAACCTGGTCATAGACCATCAGGTCTTCTGTTATCTGGTCATCCTATGTACTGTCCTCCAGCAGACAATCTCGTCACAGACCATCAGGTCTTCTGTCACCTGGCCCTCCCATGTACTGTCAGGTACTCTCATCCATTACTCATCAAACCTGGTAACAGGTACTCCACGATAGCAATTACTTTGATGAATAAAGCTATACCGTACACTCTCCTGAGTTCACACACACACATATATATATATATATATATATATATATATATATATATATATATATTTCCAAAAGAAGGAACAAAGAAGGGGGCCAGGTGAGGATATTCCCTCTAAGGCCCAGTCCTCTGTTCTTAACGCTACCTCGCTAATGCGGGAAATGGCGAATAGTATGAAATATATATATATATATATATATATATATATATATATATATATGAATCCCTGGGGGTAGGGGAAAAAAATACTGCCCACGTATTCCCTGAGTGTCGTAAAAGGATAGAACAAAAGGTGGGAGCAGGGGGCTGGAAATCCTCCCCTTCTGTTTTACTTTCCAAAAGATGCGACAGAGAAGGGGACCAAGCGAAGAATTTTCCCCCCTAAGGCTGACATCTGTTTTTGAGACGACCTCGCTAACGCGGGAAATGGCAAGTGTATACGAGAAGAAAATGTATATATCTATACACACTACCATGAAATTTAGCGCCATACAGATCAGCCCAGAATACATCGCCCACGTATACATACAGATACCATTCCCCCGAGCAAGAGAGACCCACCCACCACCCATTAATGGTCCCCAGGCTACCAAAAAAAAGAGACATTATTTGGCGAAACAAAACAATACACAAGATTCTTTTCTCTCTTTTTTTCTTCTAACAGTAAACAAAACGGATGCAGCCACAACGGGGCGAACACGGCGTTGCAATTTTCGGAGCACAACTGAACTCGTATACCACTGCAATGAATGAAGCGGTGCGGACCATCGGTCTGCCGCAGGACCTGAGGGCGAAGGGAGGGGGGAAGGGAGGCAAGGGAAAAGGTCTAGTGGTCTGCTGCACGACCTGGGGGGTTGGGGAGGGAAGGCCAGTCGACTGCTGCAGGAACCATGTATGAGAAGTACGTGTGCTGGCCACGGTCCGCGGTGATGGGTACAAGAGAGAGAGAACCGCGTGATTACCATGGTCTCCAGAAGATGAAAGATGGATGGAGAGAGAGAAGGAGAGAGAGAGACAGAAGCCGCGTGATTGCCATGGTCTGCAGAAGATGAAAGATAGATAGAGAGAGAGAGAGAGAGAGAGAGAGAGAGAGAGAGAGAGAGAGAGCCAGACCAAGGCCACAACGCCGTCACTACTCTACCCTTTGCTCTCAACCCACAACAAAGCACCGAGCTGCCCCTTAAGCTAGCGTAAAACCGTGTGGCGAAGAACTAAATGAGATCCACAATGTATTCCACGCTGGAAATAACATTGCATCCACTGTCCTTTACACTCCCGCTACACATAGCACCCACACCTCCCCTCCAAACGTGATACCGCAGCGAGCAATTAATCCAGCGACTGCCGGACTCGTTCAGATTCCAATGTCTCCACACTCCACGCTGGCAAGCAATGTCCGAAGGTAAACAGAGGCGCGAGGGAGGAGAGAGAGAGAGAGAGAGGATGTCTTTTTTTTTTCGCAATACCCCGCAGTTCATGGCTGTACAACGCATTCCTGGTATTGGAGGGAAAGAGGAGCTTACTTACTCTATGCCGTTGATGGAGTAAGTCTGGTGGCTGACGCCGGCGGGCGAGCGACTGCTCAGGCCAAGAAGAAAGTCCTGCACAGAACCAGTGGGGAGAAAGTTTAGCCCGCCGGAGGGTTATGGCAACTTTCGTCTTTGAATGATGCAAGATACCTCCAGAATACAAAAACCCTTAAAAAAAAAATAAGGAAAAATACATTATCTTTCTACATTCGATGCACAAGTCCCTTCCTTCTGTTGCTCTGAGGTCTCTGTGCCCTTATAGCCATTAATATACACACTAGAACCGTCGGTTTTCAACACCTGGATGCAATGCGAAGGCCATAATATTAATCGAACATAGATCTACGGTCACTCACTATGTTCTACTGTATGTCTATACAGAAAAAAAATAATCATAGGAAATTAAATCCATCCATCAGGGGAGTGAGAGCTATTATTAACAATGATAGAAAACGATTTAACTATATAAAAAAGGGTTAATAAAATAGTTTTTGTTACAAAATTTTTGTTTAACCGGTAATACAATATACCACGTTCTTTCTGGATGAAAGAACAGCAGATCTATTGTTCCACCAGCTGGTCTGGAGATGAGAAATTGTTATAACCTAATCTGGGGTACGCATTTCGGGCGAAATATAAGCTACAAAATTCATAATCATTGCTCAAAAGTGGTTCTAGAGCTGTGGGTTCGAATACGAGTGGTCTCGAACTCTGGGTTCGAAGATGAGTTGTCTCTAGTTGAGGATTCAAAGTTCAATGGCCTGAGGTTATGGGTTCGAAGATGAGTGACCTCAAGTTCTGTGTGTCTGAAGATGAATGACGTCGAGTTCCGGGTTCGAAGGTGAGTGAGTGGTCTCGAGTTCTCGTATTCTTGATAGATGAATGTCCTCAAGTTCTGGGTTCAAAGGTGAGCGAGTGGTCTCGAGTTCTCGTATTCTTGATCATGTTTCAATGTCTCTCATCATATCGGTCATTAGTCTCTGTTAATCACCCTTAACACATCTGTTAATAGAAATTTATATTCTCTCTCCTCGTGAAAACACAGTCTACCGTTTCCTTCTGTTGCTTTCGTTCTCCTCTTGACTTAGTCCTGTTATGTCCGCGCCAGTCAAGTACACCTTTGATACCCCCCCTCAACAGAGACCACAAAGACCATCCCACCCATGGGAGGGGAGGCGCTAGGCGTCCTAAGACTCGCCATATAGAGAAGGGCTGTGTCCGCGTTACTTCGAAGGCACTATGAACTTTATGGACGCCTTAGCGACCTTCTTCACTATCAGCATTATGGACTAGTCTAATATATGTTTAGAAATTTCAATCGTGGCATTTCTCAACCTCAATCGTGGCATTTCTCAACCTCAACCGTGGCATTTCTCAACCTCAACCGTGGCATTTCTCAACCTCAACCGTGGCATTTCTCAACCTCAACCGCGGCATTTCTCAACCTCAACCGCGGCATTTCTCAACCTCAACCGTGGCATTTCTCAACCTCAACCGTGGCATTTCTCAACCTCAACCGTGGCATTTCTCAACCTCAACCGTGGCATTTCTCAACCTCAACCGCGGCATTTCTCAACCTCAACCGCGGCATTTCTCAACCTCAACCGCGGCATTTCTCAACCTCAACCGCGGCATTTCTCAACCTCAACCGCGGCATTTCTCAACCTCAACCGCGGCATTTCTCAACCTCAATCGTGGCATTTCTCAACCTCAATCGCGGCATTTCTCAACCTCAATCGCGGCATTTCTCAACCTCAACCGCGGCATTTCTCAACCTCAATCGTGGCATTTCTCAACCTCAAACGTGGCATTTCTCAACCTCAATCGTGACATTTCTCAACCTCAACCGCGGCATTTCTCAACCTCAATCGTGGCATTTCTCAACCTCAAACGTGGCATTTCTCAACCTCAACCGCGGCATTTCTCAACCTCAATCGTGGCATTTCTCAACCTCAACCGCGGCATTTCTCAACCTCAACCGCGGCATTTCTCAACCTCAACCGCGGCATTTCTCAACCTCAACCGCGGCATTTCTCAACCTCAACCGCGGCATTTCTCAACCTCAACCGCGGCATTTCTCAACCTCAACCGCGGCATTTCTCAACCTCAACCGCGGCATTTCTCAACCTCAATCGTGGCATTTCTCAACCTCAATCGCGGCATTTCTCAACCTCAATCGCGGCATTTCTCAACCTCAACCGCGGCATTTCTCAACCTCAATCGTGGCATTTCTCAACCTCAAACGTGGCATTTCTCAACCTCAATCGTGACATTTCTCAACCTCTCTATGTACGGGGAGACCTCATATTTCTCACCCACGCCATTTGATGAGAAATCTCACATCGTAAAGTCTGAACCAAGATATTGATATTCTCTCCCTAGTATATGCACACAGTGGTACTGTATATACTAGAATATGAAGATTTTTTTTTTCCCCAGTAGCTACACAACCTAGTATAGTTTTCCACTGGACTATCATTATCTTATTCCCAATAAAGACACATCGTATTTTTTTTTTTCCCCAGGAGCTGCACAACTCATGCAGTCTACACTAGACTATACACTTTTTTTTTCCCCAGCAACTGCACAACATTCCCTTAATTACTCGTCAGGAAACTTGGCTTGACACAGCAAGGAAATTGGCCTTTTTCTTTCCCCAGCCTGGAGTATTTTCTTACTTTCTTCCTGGGGAAAATTAGTGGCAGGGGGGGCCAGAAACAGGGTTGGGAGCGATAACAGAAATGTCCAACTGTGTTTTGTGGGCTAACAGAAGCATCTCTAACAGCGTCTGGTGGGATAATAGAAGCTACCAGCCAACAGAGTCTGGCTAGCTAACGGAAGCAACCAGCCAAACGGAAGCATCCAACCAACAGATTCTCGTTGGCTAACAGAAGCAACCAGCCAACAGAATCTAGCTGCCTAACAGAAGCTACCAACCGAGTCTAACTGCCTAACAGAAGCTACCAACCAACAGAGTCTAGCTGCCTAACAGAAGCTACCAACCGAGTCTAACTGCCTAACAGAAGCTACCAACCAACAGAGTCTAGCTGCCTAACAGAAGCTACCAACCGAGTCTAACTGCCTAACAGAAGCTACCAACCAACAGAATCTAGCTGCCTAACAGAAGCAACCAGCCAACAGAGTCTAACTGCCTAACAGAAGCTACCAACCAACAGAATCTAGCAGCCTAACAGAAGCAACCAGCCAACAGAATCTAGCTGCCTAACAGAAGCTACCAGCCAACAGAATCTAGCAGCCTAACAGAAGAACAACAGCGTCTGGTAGGCATGAGACACCGTTATCATTATCCCCCTCACCCCCCCAAGCAAAACGTTTAGGACGTGTTATCTTCACAAACGTTTATGACGCTTTTACACCTGAAACGTTTATGAGGTTTTGTCGTTATCCTGAAAATGTTGGCGACCTATGATCCATATCCTTGAAACGTTTACGGTGCTTCATCATCATCTGCGAAACGTTTATGTTATCGTTATTACAGAAACGTTTATGATATTTTACTCTTGAAACGTTTACGGTGCTTTATCATCTACGAAACGTTTATGTTATCGTGGTTACAGAAACGTTTATGATAGCTTTACTCCTGAAACACTTATGACGTTTTATCTATCCTGAAATGGTTGACAACCTATAATCATTACCCTTGAAACGTTTATGACGACATCCTCGCAACGTTTACGCCGTGCCAACGTGATCCAACGAAACGTTTTATGATTTATCATAAGACCAACGCAAGGAGGTGAGGCAAAACCATCCAGGGGGAATAATAAGACTGAAGTATGGTAAGTTCTGTGTCCCTGTGCTCGGCCCTCTTCCTTCTACCAATCTACCACAAGACCAGGTAAGATACCAGAGGCAACACGATCAGCGTTCCTGACAGGGACGCATTCACGGGCCGTCCAGGGTCAAGGGCATCGGGTTCGAATCCTGGCTGCGGCCGTCGATCCACAGTCAAACCCAGCTGTTCATCCAACCCTAGGTGCCACGCTGCCACCCCAGGACACAAACACCCTACACTCCCCAGGACACAAACACCCTACACTCCCCAGGACGAACGTATCAACTAATCTTTCCTTCAATAATTCGTATGATTAAACCCGAGCACTTGATCGAACCTAGTCACTGGGATTTCAGGGCAAAAACATATTACTCCACCACTTCCCCGCAAAACCACTCGCTCCTCCTCTTGCCTAAAATCAATAGATTCGAAAAGACTGATTTTTCAAAGCAAAACAAAAAAATTCATTCTAACAGGCAAAATTTTGTCCCCCTCCACCCAGTCTAACGGTGACCCACTCCACTGTGATCAATTTCAGAGTACATTTACCTGACTAGCGGAAAACATTGAAAAGTTTGAACTTCTAAAGGGACTATTATGGGGGGGAAGAGAGACGTTTCAGCCTTCCGTTTCCTCTACTTGATTGTAGTGATCTTAAAACTGTATTGATCACTGGGGGAAAAGGATGACTGGTACCTAGATCTATTTTCAGACTTGACAATCATAACTTTTTTTCCCCCCCCTTTTCCTTTCCACTATGCAGGTCGTGTGATATACTCGTATATGCATGAACGACTCTCGATCCTTTCGAATCCCCGTGATTATTCAGTCTTGTGTAAATAAATAAATGAATAAAGATCGCTTCGCTGAATTCGGGGCAGCCATTCAGCTGAAAAATATATACAGTTGGGAAATTACAGAACTGGGGAAGGGAGGGAAAGGGGGAGGAAATAATAGTAACTAGTTAATTAATCACACAAGAGCTTAAGATCAAAGTCGGGCTGGGTATTTCTATGCTATGGATGAGCACACGAGTTAGGTGTACCTACACAGTAGAGAAAGGTTTACGGGAGGCAATTTCTACGGTTTATACACCATGCAATTTAATAATGACTAGTTGAACACTGATTAAATGTTCCAGTGGATGAACTGCAGTCATACTGTGTGTGGGTGTGTGTGTGAGGGAGAGAGGGAGAGAGAGAAAGAGAGAGAGATTGTGTGTGTGCGTGTGTGTGTGTGAAGGAGAGAGAGAGAGAGAGACAGACTGTGTGTGTGTGTGTGTGTGTGTGTGTGTGTGTGTGTGTGTGTGTGAACACAAGACAACACCAGTTGGGACTATAGCACCTCAAATTCCCATTAACAGTCACCCTTAAGTGGCCACTATGGCCCCCTCTATCCCACAGAGGTATGGCAGTACCCGGGGTCGGCCATTAGGACCATCCAGACTTGGCGTTACTTACCCCAATTGCTCGGGCCAGAAGCGGGCCATTGAGGAAGATAATGAGAGTTTGGTGGCTCGTTTACTGCCGCCCCTTTACCACAAGAGGGTCACGTACGTTCTCCCTCCTCCAGACAGACAGAGACCCTTCGTCAACCCTCAATTATAGGGAGAACTTGACAAACAACAGTGTCTTTTGGTATGAATATTTCATATCTTCATCGGCGCCAGTGATAGCATGTGGTATCCGGATAACGGGTCTGGTACGGTTATTAAGGGCTAGTTCGAGTCCGGTGGTGTATATTTTGGGGCTTTGATAAGTGCATACGGGGGGGGCTTTCAGTGAGGTACGGTGATATGGTCCGGTGGGTGTATGGTCCGTGCTATGGGTTAATGTCCTTTCAGGGCCATGTCAGAAGCCAAGCCTCGCCTAAGGGTCGTACCGTCGTGCTCAAGGGTCGTACCGTCGTGCTCAAGGGTCGTATCGTCGTGCTCGGGGGGGGGGGTCGTACCGTCGTGCGTAGAGGGTTAAGCATCACAAATTCCAATTAATCCTTCCTCTCGAGTCTCAAATCCCACCCACAGTCAGATAAATCTCCGGACTTGTTTTCATTCGGCAACCATTTTGAAACAGACAGAAACAAATCCAGCCCCAATAGTGTAGAGTATCTGGATAATGATGCAATAATCAGACTTTCCCTGGCATGTGTTGACAAGCTACTCGTTACAAGTTGCGACAGGAGGGTTCCTGGCAGAGTTAGAGGACCTCCTGTGGCTACGTCAGGAGGGAAGGCGTCATGGGTATTTACCGTCAGGATAAAGAAGACACCTCGAGCTCTTCGCCATCGGTAGCGAGGGTCGTGGTGAGTGATGGTGAGGGTCGTGGTGAGTGATGGTGACGGTCGTGGTATTATGATGGTCCACCGACGGTGTTGGTGATATATATATATATATATATATATATATATATATATATATATATATATATATATATATATATATATATATATATATATTCCTACCAGTCCACGGGGAAAATTTAACACGTGGAGTCATAGGAATACCTTGATCACGCGCAAAATTGTGATCCTTTCCAATATATATATATATATATATATATATATATATATATATATATATTATATAAAAGAATACAGTGAAAAAAAGTTTATAAATCCCACAAAATGGCAATCAAGAATTTAGATTATTTCTGGCAAAAAGTCTTAATGGAATAGGTCTGTCGACTCTATGGTTCCATTTCTGAATTCTATTTCTCCTACGATACTGCCTGATGCGTTCAAGATAAACTTCTGTATCTGTAAAATATGATACGCCTTAGCTCTGACACGACATTGTCAGGTGACTTACGCCCCTTCATTGCCTTAGTAGGAGAGAGAGAGAATGAGAGAGAGAGAGAGAGAGACGGGTCTGGTACGGTTATTAAGGGCTAGTTCGAGTCCGGTGGTGTATATTTTGGGGCTTTGATAAGTGCATACGGGGGGGCTTTCAGTGAGGTACGGTGATATGGTCCGGTGGGTGTATGGTCCGTGCTATGGGTTAATGTCCTTTCAGGGCCATGTCAGAAGCCAAGCCTTGCCTAAGGGTCGTACCGTCGTGCTCAAGAGTCGTACCGTCGTGCTCAAGGGTCGTATCGTCGTGCTCGGGGGGGGGGGGGGTCGTACCGTCGTGCGTAGAGGGTTAAGCATCACAAATTCCAATTAATCCTTCCTCTCGAGTCTCAAATCCCACCCACAGTCAGATAAATCTCCGGACTTGTTTTCATTCGGCAACCATTTTGAAACGGACAGAAACAAATCCAGCCCCAATAGTGTAGAGTATCTGGATAATGATGCAATAATCAGACTTTCCCTGGCATGTGTTGACAAGCTACTCGTTACAAGTTGCGACAGGAGGGTTCCTGGCAGAGTTAGAGGACCTCCTGTGGCTACGTCAGGAGGGAAGGCGTCATGGGTATTTACCGTCAGGATAAAGAAGACACCTCGAACTCTTCAACACCGGTAGCGAAGGTTGTGGTGAGTGATGGTGAGGTGATGGAGGTGATATTATGATGGTCCACCGACGGTGTTGGATATATATATATATATATATATATATATATATATATATATATATATATATATATATTCCTATGAGTCCACGGGGAAAATTTAACACGGAGTCATAGGAATACCTTGATCACGCGCAAAATTGTGATCCTTTCCAATATATATATATATATATATATATATATATATATATATATATATATATAAAAGAATACAGTGAAGAAAAGTTTATAAATCCCACAAAATGGCAATCAAGAATTTAGATTATTTCTGGCAAAAAGTCTTAATGGAATAGGTCTGTCGACTCTATGGTTCCATTTCTGAATTCTATTTCTCCTACGATACTGCCTGATGCGTTCAAGATAAACTTCTGTATCTGTAAAATATGATGCGCCTTAGCTCTGACACGACATTGTCAGGTGACTTACGCCCCTTCAATGCCTTAGTAAGAGAGAGAGAGAGAGAGAGAGAGAGAGAGAGAAAGTGTTCAGGGAGACAGACAAGTTCAATAGGTAAGCTCATATATATATATATATATATATATATATATATATATATATATATATATATATATATATATATATATATATAATGTCGAATGCAGGGCATAATAGTTTCATTCAATGAAGATCCGAGTGAAATGAAAGACGTATTTCACCTAACACGTATATCACCTATTCGTATGTTCACGATAGATGTACGCAGTGCACGATAGATGTATGCAGTGCAATGCCTCATCAAAGCCTTCGTCACGCAAACATCTGTATTGACATACGCCATATCAAGTGGCCTCGTTTGAAAATCAAACGTGATACATAATAGTATAATTCCCCCTCGCGCTAGCCCAGCAGCCAAACCATGTGTGTGAAGGGTGAGAAGAGTGGAAGTAAAAAAGATAAGGAGATAGGGGGGGTGTCTAGTCCTGGCCCCATCAGTATATGACTATACGTTATCATCAAACCTTCAAAAAAAAAAATGTACCATCAAGATATGACTAACCGCTGACGTGATCCCGGCTCTCTCCCATCATCATTCGTCACGGGACTGACAAAGCTGTCCCTCGATGCCCGTATATATTTATTTTGCTTTGTCGTTGTCTCCCGCGTAAGCGAGGTAGCGCAAGGAAACAGACGAAAGAATGGCCCAACCCACCCACATATACATGTATATAAATACACGTCCACACACGCAAATATACATACCTATACATCTCAACGTATACATATATATATACACACACAGACATATACATATATATACATATATATACATGTACATAATTCATACTGTCTGCCTTTATTCATTCCCATCGCCACCCCGCCATTCATGAAATAACAACCCCTTCCCCCGCTAGGAAAAGACAACAAAGGCCCCATTCGTTCACACAGTCTCTAGCTGTCATGTAATAATGCACCGAAACCACAGCTCCCTTCCCTTTCGATGCCCGTGTGTGTCAAAATATTTACGGATGGTACCACTGTAATGCAAGCACTTCACACTATGGTAGATGGGGTCCACTTTCTAGTTCAGAACAATGCTGAAACGTGTACCCAATGTGCTGTCTGTAGTACATGAACGCTTCGGGCATGTTACATTCACAATTCCATACAAATCACAGATGACTTATCTTGGACTAGATGGTGTAAGAAACAAAGAAACTTAAGTAGCAGCGTTGCCACACGACCTTAAACATTTACCACTAAGATTGAAGTGAGGTTTATGGACTCTCCTAATTACCAACTCGTACACTGGGGGTTCAACACTAGTGGGGTCCGATCTCTTGAATTTTTTCTCCTATCAGACCTTTTTAGAAACTTTTGTATGCTGTCACCAGTTACAGCTTCAACAGTCTGATACAACAAAAGTACGTTTTGACTTTTTCAAAAAAGTTTTTGGCTTAATTTCTCTATATCTGGTGGTTCTATCTTTCATCTTGCTAAGAATTGGTCACAGTCACCATTATCACACTAATAACTTAAAGACAGTGGTCAGGTCACCCCTTACTCTTCCCTCTTCTATAGTGGGCAAACATCTGGAACCAAATCTCTCTCCCTGTAACTTAGCTTTCTTAATTCTGCTTCCGTTTTTGTTGCCTTCCTCCAGACCCTCTCCATGAGCTCACTGTTTCTTTAAGTACAGTGACCAAACCCTTGAAGGATATACTAGTCCTGGCCTAAGATGGGATGTGAACGTTTTGCTGAATTCTTCCATGGGCTGATAAGCAATTCTAACATTTGCCAACAGACAGTCTGTCTCCTATGTTATCCTCCGGTGAATGAGCTCTGGTGACATACTGACACCTAAGTCTGTCACATAGTTTTCTGTAGGGTTATTTACTGCCAAATGATATTCGCCGTGTCCCGTCCTCATTAACTTTACTCGAGTTGAATATCGTCAAACATGCACGTTATCAGATCAACCCTGGTGTTCGTCAATGTCCCATTGCAAGTAGATGCAATCTTTATCATTCTTTACTTCCTTTATGACCATGGCATCATCATCAAACATTCAGTTATGAGTCTACTTATTCATGGAAATCATCTACAGAGATCAAGAAGAACAATGGTCACAGGACGTATCCCTGTAGCACACCGCTGATGACCCTCAACCCGATTTCAGGAGGTTCCTCTGAAATGCATGATCAAAGAAAGTCGCTCCTCATCTGCGACAAGGACAGCACATCCGACCACAGACTTATGGCTACGCCCTCTAACTTGTTTTTACATAAAGTCTCCTTATAATGGATTTTTACTCTGACTTTAGAGGCATCAGAAACAAATGTAGTTGGTCTGCAGTCCCTCCAAAACTCAAAATAATGGTGTCCAATGTATACTTGCAACATTAAGATACTATACTGTTGGAACAGTCGATTGATCAAGCTTCAAATACGAGATCTCAAAGCTTCTTATGAAACTGGAAACTAACAAAGCAATGAGGCTAATAATCCGATTGGGGGTTCCGAACAGGAGATCATCTGGACGACCAAGAGTGAGGTGGAAAGATAAAAATCAATATTGGACGGCATGTCTGATGGTGTAGGAACTACGACGGTGTTTTATGGATATGAGGCATAGGCTAAAGATGTCAATGTGGGGAGGAGGGTAAATGTATTGGAAAGTAGACGTTGGAGGACATATCGTGACATAAGTTGGGATGAACGTAATACGAAATATTGAGGCTAGCGAGGCAGCTTTCAACAGACAAGAAGCAACAATACATACGACCGGAAGATGTGAATACTTGAGCGTAACGGAGCCGATTGCACGACTCCATCTTAACTAGTTGTTCAATGATGCTCAGTTTATTGGTGTTCTTCCAACCGTAAACACATTCCTATCGGCTAGAAATCTCCTGAAGAGGTGACGGTCTTGATGTCGCCTATCTATATCAATATCTTACGCCATGATTTTAATCTTGCACGTGGCATCTTCAGCTGCAGACAACGCCTGAATGCCATTCCCCCCAGTGGAAACTAGTGTCTCTCTCTTAACACTCCCTCAGTCGAAACAGAGATGTGTTGTCAACAGTGGAGGCCCTCAGGCGAGATCACTTGATGAAACGTTCCTGACTCCTGCCCCGGGCCACATCCTCGACCCCTTACCTTCACCATTCTTTTCTTTATGTAACACGAGGCTTCAGGGATTGCCCTCACCTTCAGAATCCTCACTCATGTTCCTACCCTGTACCCCAACTTTAGAATCCTCACTCATGTTCCGACACTGTACCCCAACTTCAGAATCGTCACTCGTGTTCCTACACTGTACCCCAACTTCAGAATCCTCACTCGTGTTCCTACACTGTACCCCAACTTCAGAATCCTCACTCGTGTTCCTACACTGTACCCCAAGTCGTTCTTAGAAGGGTCGGGTCACAGTGGATCGTGGATGATATAATCAGTGAGTCAAGACTTCCTCTCGCCCATGGAAGATGGGCCAGGGACATGGTGAGGGGAAAGGGTCAGAGGATAAGAAGGTTGTTTTACACTTGGGGTGGTGCTGATGCTTCTCCAAGTCGAGGCACTTCCATGGAATAAACGACCAAGACACTTCCAAAGACTTTCTTTTTCCCCTACGAGCCAGGCGAAGTTCATGGAGCAGCATACATGGAAGGGATCACAATGCAAACCAGATACAAAGTCGCTAATATAGTGAACAAAGATAAAAATGGACCGCTGAAAACGTTGCCACACTCACGATGACTAACCCCCCAAGACACAGTTGCCAATCATTCATCCATTTTCCTTGACAGAAATTACTCAAGCTTTGTTCAAATTGGTAACAATATGTAGAACGTTCTGTCTTTTCCTCTTGGCTCTAACCTACCGCAGCCATCTTACTACCTCCTTATGCAAGGCAGAAATCGCCAAGGAGAAACACAGTTACAAGGATGCTAACTCGGAGTTGTATCGTAAAGAAAACGAGATCATTCTCCCGTATTGACTTCAGCACTCTGGGTAGGAGGGGAGCCGGTCTGCTGCCAGAGAGGATCCCAGCCCTGCTTGCCAGCATACGGGGTTGGAGCTGGCGACCCCTCTCCCGTAAGACCAACTTATTTTTTGCTACAGGTATGCAACAGACCCACACCATGTAAATGAGAAAAGAACACGAGAATTCAACACTTGCAGACGAGCAATTCTTAAGAATATCAGAAAATATATATCAAAAAATTAACCAGAATAACCTTTGCAATATTTCGGGTTCCCTTTTCCTCCGCATGTAAAATAAGACTGGGGAAAATAATGTAAACAAAAGCATTCTTTTTTCTTTTGACACGGTGATGCGATTGCACGCTAGTCGTCCCTGACTTACCAGGCACACTCGACCACTCTCTATAAGCAGATGGCTGCCAATGTCTTGATGTGCATACTCCACACCGTGAGACTCCACTTTCAGCAAGGGGACGTCCAAGCCTTTCCTTAATAATAAGCCTTGCGCTGCGGTCACTCATTTCTCTAACAATGTTGACACAGGTGAGGCCAAGTCACTGGAACGTAATTTAGGAGGTCCGTAAACCTTTCCAGATGCCGCATTCACATGCCCAGTGGACGGCAGGTCAAATATTTGTATTACTAGTCAAGGTTAAGGAGTCGTGCTCCCTCCACCAAGGTGTGTGGGAAGACCTACCACTGCAGTCTACCACCCCACCTACTGTAGTCGTATTCCACTCATCACCACCTACTGCGGTAATACCCCATCCACGTTTCCCACTGTGGTAACACCCTCATCCACCCACTGCAACTGACTGCAGTAACATCCTCATCCACCCACTACAACCCACTGTGGCAGCACCTCCATCCACCCACTGAAACCCACTGCGGTAACACCCTATCCACTCACTACCATGTACCATATCAAGACCCTAATCCATCACCAGCAACCACTATGATAAAACCCCACCCACACGCCCACTCATAAAACCCAACCATACGACCGTACTCACATACGACCCCACACTTTTAACACTAACTCACCATAAGCCATAATCATCACTGACGCCATACAAACATACAAACCCATAATAAACCAGACACATCCCACCAAATACATAACACATCATACACCACCCACTTTCATCTACTCAGAACGACAGAACTCATCCACACTCACCCGTAAAGACGACAGTGTAATCATACATTCCCACTTGCCATGACTTTTACACACACCTGCAGTCGACAAAATGATTAACCTCCTCAAAGACAAGTTTCAAGACACTCGGGGTTTATCTTCAAAAAAAAAAAATAAAGTCGCACGGAAAGACTTTTTACGGACGATCGAGTTATCGCCGTTTCTTGAGAGTGAAGTAGGCGAGGTTGTATAAGTCAGGCAGGTTGTGCAAATACAACAGTAGAATACAACATTTATATGGAAACAAATGTTTTTTTTCACAAATGCGTGACTGGTGAAATGTAGTGAATATTCTTCATATTCAAAGGATCTTCTAAGATATCACTAAAATTTCATATATAATTAAAAATAATATATATATATATATATATATATATATATATATATATATATATATATATATATATATCTTTTCTTTTCTTTCACACTAGTCGCCATTTCCCGCGTTAGCGAGGTAGCGTTAAGAACAAAGGACTGGGCCTTTGAGGGAATGTCCTCACCTGGCCCCCTTCTCTGTTCCTTCTTTTGAAAAATTTAAAAGAAACGAGAGGGGAGGATTTCCAGCCACCCGCTCCCTCCTCTTTTAGTCGCCTTCTACGACACGCAGGGAATACGTGGGAAGTACTCTTTCTCCCCTATCCCCAGGGATAGTATATATATATATATATATATATATATATATATATATATATATATATATATATGCTAATGATCTCGTTGTCAGCTATGGCTTGCTCGATCTGAGCTGCATTATTGACACTGTTTCTCGCTCGAGTCTTATGTAAGTCGAGTCTGTCATAGCATTACCGCTCACGCCCGAGGCAGGAAGGACTGGCGGGCCTCAGAGCCTAAGGTTGTGGCAACATTTGTCGGTATAAATAATCCAAGGGCGAGCGGCTGGAGGAGGAGAGTTTAGTCGGCTCTAATGGAAGTCCGACCGCGAACGTAATTTTTCATGAGGACTCGAATCCTGAGCCACGAGCAGAGAGGTCAGAATCTTGGACGATTTTGCTAGCTACCCTGTCAGGCAAAGTGGCGAGATCTCGTGAGAGCGGCTCGTGTGGAGAGCTTAACTTGGCTCGTTCACAATGCCGACTCCTCTCTCTCTCTCGTGTCTCGAGGTATAAGTGGAAATGAAGTCTAACCTCAAGAGGATAGGTTTACAGGCCTCCATGATGCGCAGTAGTTAGCGTAACCGACTGCTGTCGCATGCACGGGCCCGCATGGGTTCGAATCCTAGGCAAGGCAATAGACCAGTAATTTATCCGGCTGGTCATCTGGACTGGTCGATAAACTAGGTACCTGGCCCGGGTTAAAGAAGACATAAATGAATAAAGGAAAGTCCTGTAAAGCCTGGTTGTGGAGAGAGGGCGTGGTTATGTTGCATTACACACGACAGCTGGAGAATGGACTGGGGCGAATGCGACCTTTCTTCGTTTGTTCCTAGCGCTATCTCGCTAACGTGGGAAAAGGCGATCAAGTACCGAGGGAATATATATATATATATATATATATATATATATATATATATATATATATATATATATATATATATATATATATATCCCTGGGGATAGGGGAGAAAGAATACTTCCCACGTATTCCCTGCGTGTCGTAGAAGGCGACTAAAAGGGGAGGGAGCGGGTGGCTGGAAATCCTCCCCTCTCGTTTTTTTTAATTTTCTAAAAGAAGGAATAGAGAAAGGGCTAGGTGAGGATATTCCCTCAAAGGCCCAGTCCTCTGTTCTTAATGCTACCTTGCTAATACGGGAAATGGCGAAGAGTATGAAAGAAGAAGGACATATATATATATATTTGTTTGGGTCCACGTAATATTTTAAGACGTCGAGCACTCTGTTTCAGACAGTATCTGGCTCTGCCAAGCCCCTGGGAACCGAAGATTACACTAAGAGAGTGACCTTAATACACGACTCCTCTGACAGCCACCCTTGTATCTCACAAGTCTTGTTCATACACGGCCCGAACACACAAAGCCCGAACACACACGGCCCAAACACAAACACACACGGCCCGAACACAAACACACACGGCCCGAACACCCACGGCCCGAGCACACACGACCCGAGCACACACACGGCCCGAACACACACGAACTTAACACACACGACCCGAGCACCCACGGCCCGAGCACACAAAGCCCCAACACACAAAGCCCCAACACACAAAGCCCCAACACACAAAGCCCCAACACACAAAGCCCCAACACACAAAGCCCCAACACACAAAGCCCCAACACACAAAGCCCCAACACACATGGCCCGAACACGGAGATCCAATGGTACAAGATGTTAACTATCTAGCTACTTTATCAATCTATCCGTCTATCTACCTACCTATCTCCACATCTACTTTCTACTATCTAGCTACTTTATCAATCTATCCGTCTATCTACCTACCTATCTCCACATCTACTTTCTACTATCTAGCTACTTTATCAATCTATCCGTCTATCTACCTACCTATCTCCACATCTACTTTCTACTATCTAGCTACTTTATCAATCTATCCGTCTATCTACCTACCTATCTCCACATCTACTTTCTACTATCTAGCTACTTTATCAATCTATCCGTCTATCTACCTACCTATCTCCACATCTACTTTCTACTATCTAGCTACTTTATCAATCTATCCGTCTATCTACCTACCTATCTCCACATCTACTTTCTACTATCTAGCTACTTTATCAATCTATCCGTCTATCTACCTACCTATCTCCACATCTACTTTCTACTGTCTAGCTACTTTATGAATCTATCCTTCCATCTACCTACCAATCCCCATATCTACATCTTTCTACTATCTAGCTACTTTATCAATCTATCCGTCTATCTACCTACCTATCTCCACATCTACTTTCTACTATCTAGCTACTTTATCAATCTATCCGTCTATCTACCTACCTATCTCCACATCTACTTTCTACTATCTAGCTACTTTATCAATCTATCCGTCTATCTACCTACCTATCTCCACATCTACTTTCTACTATCTAGCTACTTTATCAATCTATCCGTCTATCTACCTACCTATCTCCACATCTACTTTCTACTATCTAGCTACTTTATCAATCTATCCGTCTATCTACCTACCTATCTCCACATCTACTTTCTACTATCTAGCTACTTTATCAATCTATCCGTCTATCTACCTACCTATCTCCACATCTACTTTCTACTATCTAGCTACTTTATCAATCTATCCGTCTATCTACCTACCTATCTCCACATCTACTTTCTACTATCTAGCTACTTTATCAATCTATCCGTCTATCTACCT